>NW_010103258.1:31105-65260 GCF_000699245.1 Pterocles gutturalis | reverse complement strand
TGTTCTTATCTCAACCCATAAGTCTTTTTTCCCTTTAACCCTTTAAATCTCTCCCCTATCCTGGGGGTGGGGGGAAGGGTGAGTGAGTAGTTGTTGTGATGTTTTACTGCTAGCTGAGTTAAAACCATAACACTCTGTCAGCATCCATTTGACTGGGAGTTGCACAGCTATTCAACTATCACAGCTCTGCACGACCACTGTCCTGATCAGTACTAGTGAGGGGTAAAATTTTAATCTCCCTTATGTCTCCTGATAAGTCTGCAGTAGGGATGCAAATCTTAGGAGATACAACTGAGAAAAAAAATGATATTAAACATTGCTTGGATTGTGGTCCAGCTCTGAACCAATGGGGGAAATGACAGTGAACCTAATCTGTGTCACAATATCCTTACCTGGGTTGCCATGCTATATCCTATGGGATATGCAATCCATGATTGGCATAGTGCTCAGTTCCATGCCAACACAGCTCATATTTCCAGCTTTTCCTGAATTAGTTACATCTGTGGTTGTTTACAGCTGCAGTGCTGGGAAAGAGCTACATAGTCCTCAGTGTTTGCAAAATCATGTCCTCTATTTAGAGTGAGGCCAGAAGTGACTTCTGTATTTTTGGTAGGTAACTCATTATTACATACAACATTTAGACTAGGACCAATAATTGTGCATCAACTCTGCATTTTTTGATGAGATCTTCTACTGATTTCCATAAGAACACTCATCCTTGTGAGCTTGCAAAAGTGATTGTAAGGGGGTCCTGACCTTAGTCAGGGAGCTGTGGGCTGACAGGCTTTTTTGTTCCTTGGCCAAGATGAGTAGATCTAGAATGACATAAAGAGAGATAATCAGGACAGGTTATCTGACCTGATTTTTATCTGTCTAAAAATTTGATATCTAGCCTAACTTAGCTCTCCAGACTTTCAAATCAAAGGGAAGAATGAAGCACCTCCAGAGACCATTCCCTCCCACTGATTTTAGACAGCTGTCTTAAGATGGGATAAATGACTATCTGGAAATATCTGACTCTCTCTAATGCTTATTATGAGACTCTAGATGAGGATCTTCAACAAAATTACTTGCTAATAATAGGGTATACCTAATTCTATATAGATGCCTGACTCTCTCAAGGTATTTTCCTTATATTGAAGCATTAGAATGATTAGAGTGCCACCTCAAACAAATCTATCCATACAGAAAAAAATACTCATAGTCTCAGTTTCCCAGGGAGTGGGCTGGTAATGCAGCAAGCAGTGAACTTGGTACAAATATGGCCTTTAGGAGAAATCTCATGAAGAAGATGAGAATTCAATATGCTAAGACATCACAGACTCTCTATAGTGCTGTATTATCTGTGAATTAATCACAATAGAGAAAAATACTGAATTCCATACACACTGAATTTTACATAAACCTCAAAAGTCAGTTGAGATAAGCTCATGCATGCAGTAATTAAAGCCATTATTCTGAAGAGGTACTTCAGCTTTTATAAAAATAATGGGGTTTCTTTTCCATTCTTCTTTTTCTTCCCTTTTATTATTTTTTTCTTTTCAAGAGGAAAGAGGGCACTTCTTTGTCTTCAGTTTCTAAAATGCACATTATTGATGATAAGTTGTAAGGGAAATTTTAAAAGCAAAGTTCTCTAAAGTGGAGCTAGAAAATCATATGATAGTAGGCACAAACTATAAACAGCTTAAACTGCCACCTGGGTTATTTTTTTCTGATATGGAGATAAGTATTTAAAGCAATTTATTAGGTGCCTGCTATAAGAAGGTGTTTATTTGACCGGAATTTTGCTTTCCATTTTTTGTAGTTAATTTGCTCTGTCTGAATCTTCAACCTTACTCACCTTGAGCAGAAATTATTGTTGAACAAAATAATCCTACTGAGATAGTAGAATTACAGTCCTATATGTGATGTTACTATGATTTTCTATCTCGTAAAATTTTATTTAAAGTTTATTTATTTAATAATTAATTAACCCCCAGGCATTGTCTTTTATTTCACTGATTTGCTTATTTTCTATAGATACTGAAAATACTTGCATGCATCTCAGAAACTCACGTTTAAATAGTTATGGTAGATAAGGAGATTTGATAATAGGGATCTTTGTAGACAAAATCATGGTGTCTCCTCCCCTCAGATAGGCATGGATTAAAATATAAAATATAGGTAGAATATATTCTACAAATAGTTATGACATTAAATGCAAAACAATGGATGAGGTGAGAGAGAAGGAGGAAAGGACAGGTAAATCCTTGAAATAGCTAAACAGGGTAAAAACAAAAAAAAATCTTCAGTTTTAGTTTCTAATCAATTAAGATAAATACTATATATCAAGTTCCCCGTGCATTCTCCTAGCCAAATCTCTTGATTAGGTGCTTGCAGTCAGATTTCTATAGGTAACTATTATAATTAGAATACTGAAATTAAGATATTTTTAATGCAAAAGTAAGGTTAATGCTCTGATGACACTGAGATTTCTCTCCTACATAGAACAAGGCTCAGTTATACACAGAGGGCTGTTGCACGTTGTACGGGTACTTTACACCTGAATGAATACTAAATTGCTGTTGACATACGCTGTTGAACAACTGCCATTTTGGTAGGCAGTATACTCCTTCTGCATCACCTTTACCTGTTTTTTTAAATGAAGAAATGATGGCCCCGTGGAGTTAAGGCAGCTTTATACTCAGACATTTTCTGCCTCTGTTCACTATTGCTTTTTCATGATACTGCCTTCTGTGAACGCAACGCAGTATGCGACAGAACTTGGGCTACTGACTTTATAGTTGTCATGGTTTGACCCAGCTAGCAGCAGTACCTACCACGCAGCTACTCGCTCACCCTCCCTCCTCCCCGGGATGGGGAGAGAAGTAAAGGGGTAAAGGGAAAAGAGACTCATGGGTTGAGATAAGAACAATTTAATAACTCAACTACAATAAAATTTAAAGTAATAATTATAATAATGATGATAATAATAGTCAGGGAAAGTCCCAAAACTGCCATCTGGGAAAAGAGAAGAGCCTATGTGTCTGAGAGACCGAGAGCTGACCAAGAGAGTGAGACTACCCCTAGAGAGGGGCAACCCAGAGAAAGATGATCTGGAGAGAGAGAGCACTTCCAGACAGAGCCTCATCTATATACTGGGCATGATGTGCATGTTAGGGAATATACCGTTGGCCAATTTGGGTCTCAGTCCTAAACCTGAGGTTGAATCCTAGGCTATTAATTCTGGGCTATGCTCCCTCCCACCTTCTCCTGCACACACTGTCACAGCAGAGACACTGAAAAGTCCTCGACTGTCCTGGCAGCAACTCTAAATATCAGTATGTTATCAGCCTTTTTCTCAGCACAAATCCAAAACACAGCCTCTAACTAGCTACTGTGAAGAAAGTTAACTCTGTCCCAGCTGAAACCAGGACAATATTTTCTTCTTGTTTTGTCAGAGGATTTTTTAATTTTCCAAAAGTGGCAATGGGTAAGTAGAGAAAATATAAAATGCAAGAAAACTTTCAAAATATCATAGTGGGAAATAAGACTTTACCTAAGATTTTAGTTAAAGGGAATCTAACTAGAAATAGAAATTCTGTTTCTACCTTTAACTTGATGTTCAGAAATCCCAGTACAGACAGCCATCAAGTGTGATTTGGAGACCATCATGAAGCAAGAACAGAAAGCAGCACCATAGCTGTCATAAAATGCATGTTTTCTGAGGGAGAATGAAGTTTTTCACATATTGGAAGCGTGTTAATAGATTTTTACTTGAGAAATTTTCTAGTGTGTGCGTGAAGTGAGAAAATATGCTCTCAGAAATTTATAAAATTGTGAACTTATATTCTGAGAAATAACAGGTAAAAATGCCTTATCTCATGCTCTGGTGCGGCACTGAGGAGGCCAGGATCGTCAGCCACCAATGGTCTGTAAGGCATCAGCAGAGGGCGTACAAAATATTTCTCAGTGCAGCAGCAGGTTTTTAAGTTTCTGAGACAAAAACATACTTAGCATTTTTTGTTACACAGTACCTTGCTGGTGTGTTGTTTCCCCCTCCCAGCAGCATAACCACATAGCGTATGTGGTAGCGCAGGGAGGTTTTTCAGGAAGGTTGAGTGCTCCCTCAGAAAGCTGAGAAATGCTGTCCTGGAGGCTGTGCTCAAAGACAAGTCTTCATTAATCCAAATCCCATGCTCACCACACTTTTTAGACCTTGAGTTTAGGCTTTTCATGTGCATTAGTAGTTATTTCTGTGAGAGAGACAAACACAACAGTCATCAAGAGACTTAGGGTCACAGATGAAACCTGCTTCAGCACCAATATTTGAAGATGTATCTACTGATTCTTAGATGTGATGTCTACCCAATTTGATCAAAGTCCCATAATGTCTTCTTGTCACATTAGCTAGAACTGTTTACACTTGGTCAAACTACTCTCTGATTTTGTAACATCCAGTAATCAGTAACGAGCAGCATCCAGTCTGTAGGACAACCACAGTAGCTATGTGACTATGAGTGGCTATTTTATCTTTCACTTTTGCATGGTGAACTGTCATAATTCAACAAATTTCTTTAAAGAGTGCTCCTAGTGAATGTTGTAGTGCCTACTTATTAGGATCTTTGCCCCCTTCTAGAACTAATAACATCCCAGTTATGTAGTAGGTGGTTAAACTCGGATACTTTGAAAATAGATCCAGAAAGGCTGTTACACTGAGAAGAAACACTGAAGACCAGCAGCTTGGGGATGCTGACAAGAGTGATATTATGCCCCTGTGCTTCAGGAACTGAGGTAATTTTCTCCACTTTTGGTTCAGACCCAGTTGTGCCCTACAGCTGAGCCTCCAAGTGCTTCATATGAACTCAGGACTAGACTTTCTTCCAAATCATTCCAAGACAGCAAGAACAGGCCAATAATTATGCCTGCACTGCTTTCCACCCACTATCTCAAGGCTTAAACGCCTTCTCAAGACATGAGAAACACAAACTCGTTCTCCTCTTCCAGTCTGACCTTGTGTCACTGTTTGCTAGGACACCACCTAGCCTGAAAACCTACACAGTTACGTGCACTCTTAAAGTTTCTTTCCTGTCTATGAAGACTCTCTGGATGTCTTCAGTGGGCAGGAGTGTCAGCGCTTAGGAATCTGACACAGATGTAGCTCTTGGCCTTGGTTGGGGGGGTGGGGGGAGGGAAGAGAAAGAGATGGGTTTAACTTTTTTCTAATGAAGAACTCAGCCAGTGTCTCTCACATACGAGTGCATACTCTAAAATGCACATCTGAAAATATTTGGCAAAGACACAAATTCTGCAATAAGTATACTTGGGTTAATTGTTAACAATTTAGAACAGAAGTCAAAGTTCAAGCATACCATATCAACCATTTATTCTGAAAACCTTTTCAAAATTGTAAGTACCTAATTGTTTTGCCATGGGAATATTTTCCTTTGTCTCAGTTTGACATTAATGTAATTGCATTTGAGTAACAGTTTGAACTATGCCTAGTAAAACAAGATTTCAAAATACTTTTTTGCAACAGGAAAAGTGAATTAGTTAAAATTCTGATACTATAAATGCTCTCTGCTTGGTTACCTCATGTGATTTTTAATCTTGTTTGTAAACAAAACAAGGGGACTTACAAGTTTATCCATATGAGTAAACTGAGCCAAATAGAAGATGCATGTTACATGGAAACTAGGATATCCTCTTGGGACTCAGGCAAGGCAACTTGCAGAATATTGCTTTGTACACATTTAAATCTAGACATTTGTGTGCTTTTGTTCTCCTTTCTATTGGTTAGCTAAGCTGAAATGTAGTTTAAAACTATAAAAGGTATTTACGGGTTTGTGTAGGACAAATGGGTCCAAATTCATGTTTCTCAATGCTAGCCTCCCTGCTGTTGACAGCTACACCTAATAAACCTGCTTTGATCTTTGATCCACACAGGATGTATCTGCTTTGTTTTTAAGCCAACTCTGTTTAGCCCAAATTACATCAGATGCTGTATTCTGTGTATGTACTTTGTAGCTGTAGCCTGTACTAAAACTGTCCACACTGTGCTCTTTAGTTCTTTGTGCACTATGTAAAGTGGATGTCTTCTAGAAACAAGTCTTCTAATAACCTATCTGTCTTTCTGGTTGCCTGTGGATCAAGAGTGGAAGCAAGGTAAGCAACAGGAATGTACAACAGAGAGCAGGGAGATGGAAGAAGGGAGTGGGAACACCATTGGTTCATCTTCAGGCACAGAAATGGTAGTCTGAGTTCTAACCTGGATTCAAAGCGTGGTGTAAATGCACCTGAGCTGAGTGAGTTACATACCTACATCTCTCTGATAATGTAGACTGTTAGGCTGTGTTGGCTTCAGTTCCATTTGATCAAGTGTGATCACAAAAATATTTTAAAGCTGAAGAAAGCAACCTCATGAACAGAGTTGGAAATAATAATTCTATTTTGTTCAATTAATAATTTTAATATCTTCCCAGTAAAAAATAGATTGAAATGCATTTTTTTCTACCATAATTTCTGCTTTGAGGGAAGGTAATAATAAATAAAGGCAAACGTTGCCATTTGGTCACCTGTAATTGTATGAGGGGCAGCGTGATGTTTCTGATGCCCCAAGAGATACTTGGGCAGAGGTTCCTGGCTGGTTTCTTTTAGGAACAGAAGAGAAAACCTGTAATTAGCCAGATGATGCTCCTTGTGTATGTGTTAGTGAAATGCAGAGACTGGTATAATAAGGGACAGAATCCCATTTTAAACTCCTAGGAGCAGAAGAGGGCAGACATAGTGGACTGCAGTCTTTGTTCTGTTGCTCACCTTTTGCATTACAGGTGGGCTGCAGTCTGAATAAAAGGTATTAAGATAAGGCATAAGCAATTCCCTGTGATACAAACTTTTATGCCAAATTGCGAAGAAAGTGCAAAGCTGTATAAGCACAGTTTAGTACTGTGACTGAATACAGTTTGTGTAAGCAAAGCAGAAATGCAAAATGTTTATATATCGTAGTTAATTGTCTGAGTTGCTGACCACCTACACTTAATTGTAAAGTAAGTATTTCCAGGAATGCTATAATAATGCATTGCACTTTTAAAGACTGAAAATTATGAGGTACCTGTAGAAGGAGTTAATGCCTGTGAATTTGCTAGGAATCAAGTTAGTTAAGACACCTTTGAGAGGATTAACATTGTTGTAGAAATTAATGTGTGAAAAGATTGGCTGGGGGTTGTTGTGTTGAAGAATGTGAAAGGCAAGTCAGTCCTATTGGTGGGTTTGTCAAGGACAGTTTGCTTCCCAGCTGTGGCTCCATGAAGTGGAAAACATAGAGAAGAGCAGCTGCTGCAAGATTGCAATTGGAGAGTACATTGGAGAAGAAAAAGAGGGAATTAACTATATCCATCCTGACTGTAAGGTAGGGCTCTGACTTGCCCTGGTTTTCTTCAGCTTACCCCATCAGGCAGCAGGGAACTGTACTGAATAACTTGATTTAATGAAGACTTTGTGGTGGTCCTCTTTAAAATGGTGTTTTACCTATTTAACTAATTGCACTAACTCTCAGATGTGTAGGAGCTTTCACAGGTAAGTGTATTCCAAATCCCTGGAATATATTTCTCCTTCTTTGAACACATATCTGGGAAATAGGTGAGATGTGTAAGAAAGCAGCTGGCTTACTGCTACCAGAAGATTTAACCATCAAGTTGAGATGGAGATGAGTAAAAGTAGGCAGACAAATAGAGAGGGATGTTTTTGCAAATCTTGGGAGGGGAAGAAGAACAGAGTCTGGTTTGTTTCCGTTTAGAACTTAATTTAGAATTGTAGAATCCTAGAATGGTTCGGGTTAGAAGGGACCTTAAGGATTGTTGATTTCCAACCCCCCTGCCCTGGGCAGGGACACCTTCCACTAGACCAGTTTGCTCAAAGCCTAATTTGGTCTGGCAGTTTTGGTTTTATTTTTTCTCCTTCTAATTTTAGTGTCAAGAGATTTGTCTCCAATATCGTTTCTATTAAAATTAACAAATTTACATTTATGCTGGTGGAAGAGGGGAGGGCTCAACAGAACACACAGAGCAGAACCAAATGTCCTTTTATGGCTAGCAAGGACAGGCATAGTAAATAAAGATCATGGAGACAGGTATATGTCAGTCAACGTGTCTGCCACAGTGGTCAATACCAAATGCTTGTGAAGAGGACAGACAAACCAGCTTGCCCTCAGAACATCTCTTTTCTCTGTTCTTTGCTTACTGGTTGTATGCTGCTGACAGCATTCGGTATCTGATGACAAGTAGCTAGCTGTTACATTGTTGACATTCACATGTCAAATTTTCTTGGTTAGAATAAGGTATACAGGCTTGGAGCTTTTGTAGGAATACAGTTTTTTTGGAATCCACTTCGCAGTTATTTAAGGAAGACACTCAAATGTCAAATACCTTACACAGGGGACAAAAACATTTATTTTTTTCTTTTGTCTTTTTCAACGCTGTAATGGGATCATTGGACAGACTCAGAAACAGGCATCAGGATCAATTAAAAAAGGCAAAATGAAAGAAGCTGAGAAGCCACATGCAGAGGAAAAATTCTGCTGCGTTTCCAAGCTGAAGGTACAGAAATATTGTAGCAATTTTGTATGAACACACAGCTGTAATTGCTTGCACTTGTAGTGGTTAGGTAGAAGTTACAACCTAGACTAAATGAATGAATAAGCTCTGTTTTTTTTCCTTATCCTTAATGCCTTAACTGAGGTCAAGAAAGTTTGTAAACAATCATGTGTTGTTTTTTATGTCCCTGAAATTTACACTCTGTAATCTGTTGGAGGTATGGTTCGTTGCTGCTTTGAATCTCCACCTCTGAATTTGTGTAACCCACCTAGTCTGACGTGTTTACCATTCCTTCTTAAACCTGTGAAGTTATGAAAAATTGTAAAGCAGTAAAAATTGGCTGTTGATGTACCCTAGACTATGCAAGTTGTCAATGAGCGCTATAAAAAGTTGTAAAATAGCTTGGTTTTAATAGTAACACAAAGCCCAAATACATTACTTATGCTTTTTACCATTTGCAACAGAGATATCTAAAAATATTATTGATTTCATTTCATAAATACTGTTTATTAAGAACCCCAAAGTTAAAAGGATTTGAATACTACTGCATATTTTTTTTTTTACTGTCAGTTGCTGATAGATTTTTGCCTAAAAAGAACACATTTCTCCTGTTTGAAATTACTTTTTCTGGGCTTATGACCTCTACTGAGATGGGAGAGTAGATACTTGATCAAGTAATTTGATCAAAGGAAATGATCTTAGTTCTGCAAGTAGTTTGTCATTCAGATGTGCAAAGAGTGCCAAGGTCTTCGCACCCTGGTCTGGCTGCAGTCCTTACGCAGCCCTGCAGATGGAAATCTTGCAACAGACACACGGTGGGAGAGGTTGTGCTGCTCCTGTCTTGTCTGGGGAAATGGTGCTCGAGGTTTCTGAAGACAGACTTGGTCAGTGGGAACAGGTGAAGAACACAATCCTTCACAACCTTTTTTTTGTTTGTTTGTTTGTTTGTTTGTTTGTTTTAGTGAAGCCATAACTCTGTGGACATGGATAGATGATGGGATTTACACGCATATATCAGTGGAACAGAACTGTTCACTTGTTTTACCTGGAAGCACATATTTGGTGGGGAAAATAACCATGGAATATTCCTAAATATGTAATTTGAAATCTTTATGCATTCTCGTCTTTCCTTCCTAGGTATTTCTGATGGCACTGTCTCTTGCATACATTGGTAAAACGATGTCTGGTGCTTACATGAACAGCATGTATACACAGATAGAGAAACAATTTAATATTCCATCTTCTTTGGTGGGGATCATTAATGGAAGCTTTGAAATTGGTAATCCCTCATTTTAATATTTCTTATTCTTTAAAAATACAATATGTTGGCTGAGCATGTGTTAGTGACTTCCATGTCCATAGCAATGTGTCAATTACTGTATGTGACAATAATGTCCTACTTTATCCTACTGTTTCAGCTGGTACTTACATATTTACTGTCTTGGAAACTAACAGGACAACTTAAATGAGGAAGTTTAGAGTTAAAAGCTGGTTCAGATAATTTCTGCATGATTGCAAGATATGACATAAGAACTAACAAAATAGAACAAGTTTACGAGCTTTGTATTGAATCTTTCTGAAAAAAAACCCCAGGTTTTATAAACTTTGTTTGAATTTAAGGTCATATTTAGCATTTAACAGTTCTTTTAACCAGTGACCTCAGAGTTGGTTGGAGTGGATTGTCTCCTTACTCAAACTCAATAGTATTTCAAGATTTTGTACTTGTACAACTGTAAATAAAGTTTCCAGTTCTACTTTTAGTGGCCCTTACCTTGCATATCAGTGAGTTTTTGCCCAGTGACAAGCTTATGTCTTGTCATTGCCAAAAAAGCCAAATAAAAGGCTTGATAGCTTCAAACACATCTAAACAGAGATCCTCAGAGGATGTGTTTTATACCTTTAAAGTCACAATGTGGATCTTTATTATCTCTGGGTCAGCAGAGGCTCATATACATTGATGGGGAGGGGAGACAAGGCTCCTTCCTCCCCTTTTCCTGGTCTCCTATATCTGCATGTGCAAGAAGTAGAAACTGCTGGCAGCACCGTGCTGCTGCCTGAAAAGCAGTCTGATGGGGCAGCTCAAAGTTATGATAGAGATGGAATACTCAGGATATATTCTTGCTTCTGATAATGAGGAGACTTTAAGAAATAAGAAATGACCAAGATTAATGAAGTGGTATGTAAAAGGCTTATTATTTTAAATAAAATATCCTCTCATATGCACCTTTCTATAAAAAATTTGTGGCGTTCTTATCTCCAAGGATATAAAATAACCATGAATTATCATATTCATATTTGAAATTATTAAGAGTCAGTGTATGAGGCAGACATAAGTAACTTATTAGGATCATGTAAGAGTATATCTTTTAAGTGTCATTCAGGCCACTGGTTCAATACAGTCTGTCTAGCAATCACACATTAAAAAAAAAAAAAGATGTTATCTTCTTTCAGAGCATAGTGCTCATCACTCAGAGACATGGTTTTGTTCTTTTGACAAAAAGATCACAGAATTAGTAGGTGTATGATTACTAAATTGTTATTTTTATGGGGCCCAATTCATAACATGAAGCTTGATTCTTTTCCTAGTTGCATAGCAATAAATGAAGAGTAGAGAAAATAAACTGACTCTGAAGTGAAAGTGGAGGAAAAGAGAATTAAGTCTTTCAGCACATTTGTATTTTTAAATGGTACTAGGTACAAAAAATACGTATTTTCTTATTCCTCTTCAACTGTTACTGAAATTAATATTCATTTATTATTCCTTATTTTTCTGTATGTCATCTTATTATTTTCAGTACAAAAACAATTGCATACATACTTCTGCATTTTCCCACACATTGTGAAACAGAGTATCCTAAGTGAATAACTTCCTAAACCAGCTATTATTCTGCAGCTCCTGGGCCTGGTCTCTATGTGTAGTAGAGGGAAATTTATTTTCTACATAGATGCAGCTAAAAATCTTTTTCACCATTCTCCATTCTGCCTTCTATTCTTACATTCTTTCCACTTGGTCTAACTCTCCAAGAAAAAGATCACGGGTAGGAGGGAATTACAGCATTACTTAGGCAGTTCCCTGTCTAGTTACAGTTTTTACAAGAAAAGAGAAATACCAGTTGTTGAGCTAACAAGGTAGACTCAAATTTGTGTTGCACTTTATACCTTTTAAAGGATGCCTTGGTTTGTAAATATGAACCAGGTTCTTTTTGCAGGCAACTTGCTGCTGATAGCATTTGTGAGTTACTTTGGAGCAAAGCTTCACAGACCCAGAATAATTGCTTTGGGCTGCACAATTCTGTCATTTGGATGTATTTTGATATCACTTCCTCATTTCCTACTTGGAAGGTGAGTATTTTGCTTACCTCATAGAAGCTTCCGTGATCATTATCTACCTTTATCCATAACTTCTCCCACTGAAATAGCATTGCTTATTGAGACGTTACCGCGCATGGGTACAGTATGGTGATTGTAGAGCATCTTGGTTTTTTTTGTTTCTGAGATGCCTTCAAAAGTCAGTCATCACTTTCTGAGGAGGGTCACCCCTCTGCTGTGCACCTTGCCTTGCCTGGCCTTGCCTTCCTCCTTGTGCTATCCCTTGGGTGGATTCTCTGAAGAAACAGTCCCCTGTAACACTGTCACATTACACTACTAGCTCTTATCTGCTTGGATGGGCAATACAAGATGATTTTTAAAGATGTTTTTAGTCTGGAGGCTGGATGGCAGATCATACCTGATTGCTGTGTTGGCAAGACCTTTACAGACCATAATGATTCTTTAACCACTTTTTCACTGTATTTGCTTAACAAAACAATGACCTAGACCTGTCTATATTTTAATCAATGAAATATCTCTTCAGAAAAGAAGATGCTTTAATCTTGTTATGCCCAATGTGGTATGTGGTTCTGACAGCCTTGGTGGCACCCTGTGTTTAGGGTGTAAATTGGATTAGAATGGAAGAAGAATAGGAGAGAAGATGATACAAGGGATTTCATTAGGGTGTTTCATCAACTTGTTCTCAAGTATCTGTTACAATATTATGTTAGGGGCTAGATATCAGTCTGGATAATATACTGAATTGGTTCCCTGATAGAGTTCCTTTGTTCCTAGCCTGATTTCTTACTGAGGCTCACTTAACTTTTGATGTGGGTTTCCTTCTTCTTATAGATAGCTTCACTACTGAAGTACAGATTTATGAGGTGGTTCTGATGTATTTCTTCTTAATCTATACATGCTTTCCTTTGGTTGAAACAGGCATCGTATTGAAAGCAGTATTTCACCACAGGAGAATTCTTCAGTCATGCCTCTGTGCCTTGTTAATCAAAGCTTGTTCTCTTTACCTACAGAGGAATCATCAACAGGTACAACTCTTCCTGTGTCTGCTAATACTTTTTCCTCGGTTTTTATAGTGTTTAAGTAAATGGGATTTTATTTTTATTAGTAATTATTTCAGGGTCCTGCTTTTGATCACTACTTTTTGCAGGCATAAAAACTAGAGGTCAGGAAATTTCCTAGCCCTCTTGTTTCTTTATTGCATGACTCCAGAACTGTAGATTTTTTCATGCAGTTTTCATAGTATCCAAACAGCTCTGTTAACATCCCTGTCAGTCCACTTTGGGGAAATGTCAGGTTGTTCTCACAAATTTTTCTCTTTTTGACTTGAAATGCTATGATACTGTGAGGAGGTGAGAAATTTATTTAAACAATGTGTAAAAGGCATCAGAATACTTTTTCATTGTACCACACAAGAAATGAAAGAATGAGAAACAGAGATAGAGCAAAAAAGTGGATCTCATTTCCTTTATAGAGAAAAGAGAAAATAGTTTAAACCAGGCTGGATGAGTTCTGGGAGACTGAAACATGTATGTACACTAGCAATATGCATATAAACTAACTACTATTAAATCAAAAGGCTTAGAGGCAACTATTAAATGATCATACACAAAATCCTCACACTGAGGATGGGATTAATCTTCTGAGTCTTCAGCTACTTCAAAGGGAAGCATTTGTTTAACTGTTTCTTTAAGCTCCCTTGATAGTTGGTCAAAGGAGACAAGAGAGCCCTTGCAGAGTGTGTCCCTTGCTGTAAGAACATTCATGCTTTTTACGTTAGGATAGGCCAGATTGCCTCCTGGATGCGCCTACTGACTGTTGGAAACTTACATCGTTGGTGGATGGCAAAAGTTAGGTGAGATGAATCCCACAGTTAATTGTCATATTTTGTGAAGGTGTTCCATCAAGGAGTGTTAAAGCTAAATCACACTGCTGTGATATTGTATCTACGCCGTGACATCAAACCGTAGTGCTGTTGTACTGTAGTTTTCTGTGTCTTCATTCAGCAGTGGATGTGGCTTCTGAGCTTTCCAAGACTGCATGTCAATTAAAGCAATAATTTTTCCATCTTCACAATGGAAAGTTGAGAAAAATGGATACTTAATAGGACTCCATGTTAATCTCTCATTTGAAGATTTCAGATACTGTTTTTCTTCACTTTATAAATGCACAAATTAAGGTATAGATAGGTAAAGCATTTTCTTCTAAATTATACAGCCATTCAGTGTAAACACTACAACCCATTGGTCCTCAAGCCTATGACAATACTTGGGTAGGTGACTGTTTCCCTGTTAGTTTATGGAGAAGCAAAACTGTGATGTTCGTACATATGAGTCCATTTCCTGTGGGGTGAAAAACTGGTTTGAAGTTGACCGCATCTGCACGTGGATTGCTTCACCCATGTTTGCTGACAGCAATCTGACCCTGATACAGGAGATCCAGGCTTGATCTCTGAACAGTAATGCTTTCATTTAGAAAGTCATCAGTTGCTGCTAGCAAAGCTGGTTTTTATTTGTTAACAAATTGGCACTGAGAAGTCTCAGCATGACAAAGTGGACCACAGAGAATGGAGAAATCTGAAGCAGACTGTATGGGACGAAGAAATTCAGGGTCAAGGAAAGAAAGAAAGTACTAAAGGTCATAATAGTTTATAACTATTCTGATGTGGGAAAAACAGGATTGTGTTGCAGCACAGCATTCTTTGGCTGAGTAATGTAGCAGGACAGATGTGAATAAATGAGAGCTAGATACCCAGATAGAATCAACAGGTGGGCCAGATATATTGTTATGGATCTTGATTTTGATCAAGAGTTGTATAAATACCACAGTGAGTCAGAGACTTCCTCAGAGCAGCACCCAGATGGGCAGACTGTGGGCTATGTTCCAACGGGTGCCTGTTCAGGGAAACACTGACCTTCTGAGTTGCAGAGGTATGATGGAGGTAGAAAAGCTTTCTGTTTTGGTGGTATGTGCCAAATATGGTAGAATTTTTACATTATTTGCCAAATCAGAATTTGCATTGTCCTCAAGATGACCCAAATCTGAAATTCAATACTTGAGCAAATACATCAGGACAGATGAACTTTTTGGGTAGGGAGGTCATTGATATGCAAGGCAAAAATCTGTAGTGCTAGAACAGATCTTTGAGGTAAGAGTCCAAGCTGGGGTTGCCAGGTGGCAACTGTTGTACAGAGTACTGACTGAAGTTACCAGCAAACAGCCAATGATTTAGACACAGATGAATTTACTCTCCATGTGCTTTTCTGGGGGCTTATAAACATTAGTAAACCAGAAACTAGCAGTCTGAATCAAGGCAAAGAAGCTGAAAAGCTCAGAAATCTCATTCTATGCAAAGGTAGAACAGCACCACATCTTCTGCACTGGCATGGCTTTCTTGTAAGCAAATGGTGGCACGTCACTGTGAAATCAGGAACTCTTCTGGTTTATTTCAGACAATGTTTTTATAATCAAATGAAAACATATGGGCCTTATGCAACAATTACCTGAATCATTGCAAAGGCTTCTGAATTTCAGGGAGATGATCATACTATCCTTGCTAGTCCACTCTTCCAGACTGTCAAGGTCTCTGTGTAAGATAGATCTCCCTCCTGATGTGTCCACCTTACCAGCCAGTTTGGTGTCATCATTTATGAAGGTGTTGAATAGCATGAGGACCAGTAACAGTCCCTTGGGGACCCACTTGTGACAGGCTGCCAGCCTGAGTAAAGCCATTGATCGCCACCCTCTGAGTGTGGTCTATGAGCCAATTTCTCACCCATCTTGCAGACTGTCCACCCAGTCTGTACCTTGCCAGGTTGTCTAGGAGAAGGCTATAGAAAACAGTAGCAAATGCTTTGATGAAGTCCAGGTAAAAAACACCCACTCCTCTCCCCATGTTGACAAGAAAGCATTACTTTGTTATAGGAGGTGATCAGGTTAGTCAGGCATGATTTTTCATCCCTTAATCACTGATGTTCAGGTGCTCTCTTCTCCTCCCTGACATGAAAATGGCAGTTTTGGTGAGAGAAATGAGTAAAAGGAAGGGCCTAGGTTATGCAGTGGTTGGACTGCCAGGTGGTTGGACAAGGTATGACACAGAGAGGGAAGGGATTTAAACTCTACTTCAAGTACAAAAGCTTCTTCCAGCTCTGGAGCAACTCTTATGTCCCTGTTTTACAGGACAGATCTACCCACCAAAGCTGAAGCTGTTAGTTGATTCATTGTCTCTGGAATTTCATCAATAGTTAGAATGAAAACATTAATTCTGGCTTCTTATTTTATTCACAGAATGTAAAAAAGAGCCTGGGTCCTTGCTGTGGATATTTGTGATGGTTGGAAACATAGTAAGAGGAATGGGTGAAACTCCCATCATGCCTTTAGGCATTTCATATTTGGAGGATTTTGCCAAAGCAGAGAATTCGCCTTTCTACCTGGGTAAATCTACACTATTGTGATAACTCCCCTCCCCCAAATGAGCACACATGTAAGCAAAAGCAAAAGAGAGGGTTGTTATGACCCCTTCAGTTCAATAAAGGAAGAGAGAAGACAGACATTACTGCCTTATCAAAATAATAATAGTGTAGAGCTTTAAATATTGTAATTTACCTATATTTAACAAAAATATTGTGGTTTAACTAGAGATCAACTTGTTGAAATTAGGCCATTTTTAGGTGCAAATGTCTATTCAGTGGAGCTGTCCTAAACATATTTAACAATTCCAAGAAAATACTTATGTCCAGGTTATAATTTAGCATGTTTTCTCTTTTTCAAACTTTAGGATGTCTGCATACTGCAGCTGTAATCGGCCCCTTCATTGGTAGCTTGTTGGCATCATTCTGTGCACAACAGTTTGTTGATCTGGGATCAGTAGATGCAGGTAATGGATGAATATATAAAAATCTTACATATAAATTGGTAGGCATGATCGTGTATTTATCAGCACTAAGATGTTTCTTTGCTAATATGAGTTGTTTTAATTTTTTCTGAGTTTGCAGGTATTTCCTTTAGAATGGAAAATCTATATATAATATTCAATTCAATAAAAGGCCCAAATTCACACATACACGAATGAATCTGCATATAAATTATTTGATGAACAATTGTGTTATCTGTCTTAACATAGGAAAAGAATAGAATTAATTTAATATAAAACACTGAAATTTGCCAGAAAATTAGTAACATTAGAAAAGAAGACTAGAGACTATTCTCTTTCATCAGTGTCATGTTAAGAATCTTTAAAATGCTTTTAATATATCACATGTCAGAGGTGACTAAGAAACAGACAATGACAACAAAGAATGTTTCTGAACTAATACAAGATGTGTGGTTTTTTTTTTTGTTTTTTTTTTTTTTTTTTAATAGGGGACATAACTATAAGAGCTACTGATGCCCGCTGGGTTGGTGCATGGTGGCTGGGCATTTTAATTTGTGCATTACTGAACCTTCTTGCGGGAATACCTTTTTGGTTTTTGCCCAAGTCACTTGTGAAGGAAGGAGAAACCAAGAAACCTGTGGAGATGAGTGAAAAAAGTGTAGTACTGTTGCATGATAAAACTGAAGCCAAACAGACCATGTATGAAACTGCTAAAGGCAAGTTGTATTGTATTTTATTTCCTTCTTAATTTTGTCCTTAAGATGTGAACTATGTCTGTGTGTTTTTGTAAGTAAAGATGGGTCAAAGGTATGAAATGCATACTCTGTTTTTAATCTCTATGTAGTACAAAGGATTTGTGCAGGGATTTAGAATGGTTCCATGCAGAGGAAGAAAGCTAATTTTGTAGATCCGGAATCTGGATTCACTCCTTTCCCCCTCCTGCGTTTCAGGTGTATGTAGATCTGGATCTTCCTGGTAGAGTATTAATGCACTGAAATCTGGTTAAGAATATGACACCTCAGTGGGCTGTGGACAAGATATTAGTTGCTTGTACCCCACATTCACGGTGCAGAAAAGCAGAAAACCAGCATACATCTTGTGTATTTCTTGAGTCCACCTTAAAGCCATAAAAGGGAATTGACACGTGC
The DNA here is from genome assembly GCF_000699245.1 of Pterocles gutturalis. Lineage (NCBI taxonomy): Eukaryota > Metazoa > Chordata > Aves > Pterocliformes > Pteroclidae > Pterocles > Pterocles gutturalis. The sequence goes on along the minus strand of NW_010103258.1, from coordinate 47,342 downwards.
TTGAGAAACATTTAATAGCTGTAGAACAAGGATCTATTTGACTTACATTTATTCATGTTACCTTTGGCAACATTCACATCTGTGGTCTTTCAGATCTGTATGTGTGTAGGAAGCCATTTTTTTCCTTCCATTTTTTGTGCAAGTTGGAAACATAAGTGAACAAAATATGTCAAAGGCTATGATCTTCAGAGTAGTCTATTGATTCTGTATAGTCAGCTCAGGGGCCCTTGACAGGATCTTCATTTGCAGAAAGTAAGTGCCAAGTGCCAGCTACCTCTCCATCGTGTTTCAAGCTGAGTCCTGTAAATTCACCATACTCAGAGTGGGTGCTCAGACCTTGGCTGATATTGCAACTTCATTTTGATAAGTATGGCATCTTTCTCTGCTGTCATGTAGCCTTAAATGAACCCATGAATAAAATGCTGCTCTGGTGAGGAAAGGTTCCTAGCTCAGACTGTGGGTCCTAGTACTCCAGAGTCCCTTCAGAGCTTGTGTTTTCATCATCATTCCCTATGTTCGTGTAAATGTCCACTGTCTGTGAATATCCTGAATTAATAATCCTTTCATTTCACAGAATGGTTGAGAATGAAAGGAACCTCTGAAGGTCACCTGGTCCAACTCCCTGCTCAAGCAGGGCCACTTACAGACAGTTGACCAGGATGTGTTCAAGCAGCTTTTTAAGTGACAGGGATTTCAAGTTGAAAATGGAAGTATTTATAGTTAAAATTAATCTCTTCCTCGGAAAGTTCTTATTATAAGCTGCATGGCATATAAATAACACAGCCTATTTATAGTGTTTCATATATTTAACTCATTTTTGCAACACTTGCATAGAGATCCTCTTCTAGTAAGATACTTGCCTACCTCTGAAAGATATATATCCATCCAAAGTGGTGCCCACTTTCAGTGAAGCGTGGTCATTGTTTTACAGATGCTTATGTTTTTCTGCAGGGTTTCTTGACAACAGCTCAGCACATTAATTAATAGAGAACGTTAGAAAAAGAGGGACTGTGGAATTTTTTTATGGCTCATATCCTGACTTAGTAGGCATTATGCAGAGGAAAGACCTGTGTGAAATAGTTTCTCAGATGCTTACTTGGCTGAAGACTGGCAAATCCAGACTTTGAGAGTATGGTGGGAATGACTGCGGTCATGTCTGGTGTAGATGCTGCTGCAAATCTGTAGCTGCAAAGTTCAGTCAATGTACAGCTAAAAAGTTTCAGGAAGCTTTTATGATAAGGTTATTACTGTGATTTTTTTTTTCTTTTATAAGCATGGGTGTGCATGTGTGTGTGTGTGAGGATATCTTTGTGTAGAAGAGACATGGTGGGGTAGCCAGGGCTAAGCAAGTAATCTTTGGCCTGTGGTGTCTGGCAAAGCACAAAAATTAGCCTGATCCTGTTAAGGACCGTTCTGTTCCCCTCTTCCTCCCTCAGCCACATTGAGCAATGGGCAATTCACTTCATAAAGCATCACACTAACACATCACATTGTTTCATTCCAGATTTCATCCCGTTTCTCAAGGCTCTGTTTCGCAACCCAGTTTATATGTTGTTCATAAGCGTAACAGTGTTACAGTTCAATGCCTTCATTGGCATGATATCCTTCATGCCCAAATATTTCGAACAACAGTTTGGAAAATCTGCATCAGATGCCATCTTTTTAATTGGTATGTGAGCATTTTGCTTTGCTCTGTTCTACCAAGTAGCGTTGTCTCTAGGCAAATTCTCTGTATTTTATATATATATATGTGTGTGTGTGTGTGTGTGTGTGTACATGTATATATATACATACTAAGGTCAAATGCTTCTACAAATGAGAGATTCCACACTACAAAGCGTTTCTAGTGATCAGGCATTTTTTGCTAAGCATGTCCTAATTTTCTGTGCAGAATTTATAATCCACATCCCATGTTTTGAATTGTCCCAGAAAGTTCAGCTGATATGAAACTTGCATCACTGATTTCAAAGAGGTTATGCTAATTTAAACCATGAGAATGTGGGCCCAGTGTTTGTATTATCTTGATTAAAAAGTATGCTACAAAGTAGAGGATAGATTTCATGTCCATGAAAATATCGTTGCTAGCAATCTTAAGTCATGGGCTGAACCTATACACAGCTAATATTGCCAGCAGTCTTCAACACTTTCCATCACCTCCACTCCTCAGGTATTGGTCTTGGGCCTTCTGAAAGCCTCAGATTTTCTTTCAAATGCAGAACTCCATGTAAGGAAACCACTTCCAAATAGCTGTATTTTTTTTGTCTCTTCCTTATTAGCTTAGTTTTTTTTTTTTTATCAGTGAAGACAAGGTGTTCATGCATTAGGAAATGGTAATGTAGTTGTAGCACAAAGAAAATATCCTGAAACTGTAGGAGCCTTTCTGTGGTTCAGCTTTACCATGTCTTAAATTCTCAGTGTTCCCTTAACTGCAGTGATTTAATTAAACTAAAAGTTATTTAGTCATTATAGAAGAATCATCTTACGATATGTCAGCCATACTTCTGTTCCTTAACTCAGTGCTCATGTTTCACAATAACTGCACCATTTTCTTTAAAACCTGCTACACAGAATGTCCCAGACCTTGTAAATATTACTATTGCCCTCTGTTACCAGTGTTTTTAAGCTGTGCGTTCAAAGGCATTTAACTATCATATACCTCATCTGTGTTGCCATTTACATTGCACTGCTGACTTGTTTTTCAGACAGACTGCTTTATGTATTGAAATATATGGTACTTTGAGAGGATCCACATTCAGGTTTAATAACTTGCCCACCCACAGGCAAGTATTGTTAGAGAACCAACATTGCTTTGAGCAAAGCCAACCAAGCCATATGATGTTTCTGTAAAACTACTTCCTAAATGTCTTTCAGTCAGTCTGTGTTTCATTATGGTATTGTTTTGCCAATTGACGGGGCTAGCACAAAGAACACAGGCATCAAATTAAAGAATTAAGCTTATTTTTTCTTATGTTTAAAGTGATAAAATAATGAGAAAAATAATACAGTGAAAATAAATTAAAGCAAGATAAGGTAAAGCAGCAAAATAATAAGCAAACTGCTATAGCAAGCATATAATAAGGTAATGCACCTAATCATTACTACATAGAGTTAGCGATAGTGATTAAGAAAGGTACATCACCAATGCCCTAATAATACATTGCCATCATCCAGATACACAGTTACTGGGGAGCCTGGTTGCAGTGAGGATTGGGAGAACCCTTCTTGGCAATTGGGAAATCTCTATACAGTGCATCCACTGTATAGATGAGGCTTCCAAATTTCCCTGCAAACATTCCCTGCTTTTATACAGTTGAACAAACAACTTTATATCTTAAGCTGCAAAAAAAGCATCTGCTGTGGTTTTCTAACATTCTTTTACTTAGAGGCTTATCTGTTTTTGGCAAATGAGGCTATTGTTACACAATTAGTATCTTTCTGCTGGCTAACCTTACACAGCAAGTGTTACAGCAAAGCTCTATAAGCATTACAACAAAGCTGTTATAAATTGGTATATATTAATAAGGTAATACATTGCATATATGATCAATATTTATACAGATTAGATATGTTGTTAGGTTGTGAGGTTCTTCTAGAGGTCAACTTTGGTTCAGGGCCTCACTGCTCAGGCCCTAGTATTTCAAGTATCAAACAACAAAGAATCCTGAGAGCAAGTTCAGTAATCTCATATCAAAACTGAAAGTCTGTTCCTCCTCTCTGCGACACTGTGTGCACCAAGATGTGCTCTACTAGCTTATCTTCCTGTTGATTTTCTCTCAGCTAGGGAGGCTGTATTGTTGTTGTTGTTGCTGGGTTTTTTCGTGCTAGAACTAGATTGCAACTCTAGATTGCAATTTTACAAAGAATCACTTCAGTTTAGTGAATCACTTCTAGTTTGCTCTCCAAGCAGTTGCCAAGCTGTTGACTTTGGCAGATGTTTTGGGTATCCAAGGGAACTAGTAGAGACCCATTTCTGACTGTAGTTAAATTATTCAGTCACAGGCACTACATGAGTCTTTGCCAAATACAGTCTCCCCTTATGAGTAGCTTTGATGGTCTCCTTTATTTTAACATGGAAGTTTCACTTGTTTGAACAGGTGTTTACAACTTACCGGTTATATGCGTTGGGTATTTTGTTGGAGGCTTATTAATGAAGAAATTCAAGATAAATATCTATCAGGCTGCAAATATAGCATTTTGGCTATCTTCACTGGAATTCGCTCTCTACTTTGCTGTGTTTTGGAATGTCTGTGATACTTCACCAGTTGCTGGCCTAACAGTTTCCTATGAAGGGTATGTTCTTTAAGACACAAGAGGACTTAAGACACCGAAATGATTTTTCCTGTGAAGAATCAGCCAGGGACTCCATAGCTTTGGAACACTTGAGTTTCATGTTCTGAATTCTCAGGGCTTTTTACTTATATGAGACAGTTGGTCTATCTTCTGTTATCCCTGTTTCAAAAAATTAAGTGTATTAAAAAAGATATTCACATCAAGACTTGTGAAATTACATGTCCATAATAATTCTTTTACTAATATAATTATATATTCAAGTCATGCAACTGTAGGTAAAATAAAAAGTTGTTGATCAAATTAGGCATACATTAATGCAATCTGAGAATTAGAGAGGGACAACCCTCTTTCTTTATCTCACACTGGTGTACCAGAATTTGATTGCTATCAAGTTATCAGAAGATATTTTATCTGCAGTTTCTTGATTTGAAGGCTGCTATTAATCATTGGGAGGGGTTGTGCGCCTGTAAGATACACAGGTAGGTATATGTGTAATGCTTATAGACAATCAAGAGCATATATGCCATAGATGAGAAAAATGCTGTGAAGTATGCATACCTATCTATGAATTGGCAATATAATATAATATCCTATAGAAAGATAGAAAGGCATGACTCCTGGATAGGAGCGTATTGAATTGTGTGCTTAACCATTGCAAATGGTTACTGTAGGTATTTCATTACTGAAATATTTATTCATCTTCTAAACGTATTTCAGAATAAAGCAAGTTTCATATGCAGAAAATACTCTACTTGCTGACTGCAACAGGGATTGCGATTGCCCACTTAAAATATGGGACCCTGTTTGTGGGAGCAATGGAATCACTTACGTGTCACCGTGTCTTGCTGGGTGTAAAGCCTCAAGAGGAACTGGAAAAAATGTGGTAAAGCATACATTTTATTGTACTGTAACTATAAAATATAGTGAGTGGGAAATACCCATTTCAATATAGGGTGGAAAATATCTATACATGTACATTTAATTGCATATATAAGGTGACAAATAGTGTGGACAAATTAATTGAGTGGCAACAGAAATTCCAAACTGAATATGAAAATTAGTTTAAGCTAAAGGATATAATGAAGAAGCCTCCTTTTATTCTATTAATTGAAGGAATCGTAAATGCTTAAAGTGGAGTGAGAAATTATTCTCAAGGTATATTCTCAAGTCAGATCTATTGGCACTGGAAGGACCAGATAACCAGGCTGGGAAATACAAGGACCCTCCCGATCATAGCCTCCTTGAAGCACAGTCCCAGCTACGTGAAAGGACCTTAGCTCCCTCCCGCTCTCTAACCCCTATATGCCGCATACAGATGATGGTTGGACCTGTGCCTGTTATACTGGGAGAGAGGCTGCAGTGCAGTGCTGCACATCTGTAACATACTCAAGTACAGGAGGGAGTGAGCTAGGTGCCAGCTGTGCAAGTTTCACACTCAATCTGTGAGTTTTGACAAGTTTGTGTGATTAAAATACTCTTTTGACAGGTATTTGAAAACTGCACCTGTGTTGCTGCTTCAGGGTTTTCATCTCAAAATGTCTCTGCAGTTCTGGGCCGGTGTGAAGAGGATGAAGACTGTGGCAAGAAGCTTCAGTATTTTTTAATAGTGTCATTAGTTGGCAGCTTCATTTATTCCTTGGCAGCCATGCCTGGGTACATGGTCTTAATAAGGTATCGTAAAATGTCCTTATTGTAAGAAACCTACTGGACTTTTTATTCTGAGGTCAACCACTCCCAGGAATTAAAAGCGTGTTAGCTTGTGTATGGAGGGAAGAAGAATAGAAAGATGTAATTTCTGTCCTGTGTTAAGGTTTAGTGTCATGTCAGCTTTATAACTTATTGCTGCTTCTGGTTATCAGCTGTATCCTGAATTAGGACCACTGAGTCAGTGGACTGAGATACTGAGAGGTGTGTGAAACCCGTGTGTTCATTGATCACATCATGATGTTGATTAAGGCACAGCTGCCTTGCACTTTGTGCTGGCCTCAGTGCACATAGACGATAGCGGGAGAATAGCTTTTCCTTTTGTGATCTGGCAGTCCTAGTTAAGGAAGTTCAGTAAACATCACTTAATGAGGACAATGAACTTTTTCAACCAGTGCTCTAATTAGAATTATTTGGGCCTAATGTGATGAAGAGTTTGATTGAAAAAAATGGGTAAACATTTCTTATAAATGTCACTTCTACTAATTGGTGTACAATGTAATTATCTTACAGGTCTTTAAAACCTGAAGAAAAGTCACTTGGAGTGGGTGTCCATGGACTAGCTTCAAGAGTACTTGGTAAGAAAAGCTGTAACATCCTTCAGAAGCACAGTGAGGCCTAATCTAGAGTTAGATAAGTATCTCATCAGGGCTATGGACATGGCGCAGGATACTTCTATGGAGTGCCTTTAATCAGGGAGAATTTGGGGATTTTACAGATCTATGCAATGTAGCAAATTAGAACAGCTTTCAATTTGCATTTATTTGTACTGGTTAATAGGCTGACTACATCTGCTGCTCATCTGAAAGCCATTATACATTCCTTTGGTCTTGTTATATGTTTATGGAACACAACACTCACTCTCCCTGATGAGAGAAAATGTTGAGTTTTGAATAGGACTCACAGTCCATATTGTAGCATGTATACATATTGTTAAACAGGCAACAGGAAAGAAAATCTTTGGTTGAGGATAGGTGGATAAGGAAGAAGAGAGAACGTAAGAAACAAACACGGTTCATGCTGTAAGAGGACAGGACAGATGGAGTAGGTGAGAAAGGGCATAGGTTCTATAGTGTACCTGCTAACCAGAAGAAATATGTTATTCACAAATGCATTGCTAATATTCTTTTTAGCTGGAATTCCATCTCCCATTTATTTTGGAGCTTTGATAGATACCACTTGCTTGAAGTGGGGTACTATGACTTGTGGTGGAGAAGGAGCATGTATGATGTATGACATTGTCCCATACAGGTATATTTTTCTACTTTATTTTAATTTCTCCTTTTTACTGCGTTATTACATGCATAGAGATATAATTTTATGCTCTTTATCTTTTCCTAGTAGACAAACTGCTCCTGTGTTAGAGATTTCACACAACACTTTTCTCTGGCATTGGCTTTATTTGTCAAGTGCAACCTTTGCCACAGATGTTGGAATGCCCTTTGAACAGAAAAGTTCTGGTGCCATAATTACATTCACCAATGGCCTCTCGTGACAACAGAGTTTAAAACACTGAATTCTGATTAAAAAAAAATTTAAAGCAGTAAGCCCTGGTGGGAGAAATGTCAGATGTTTAATGGCTGACTATGCAATATCTTTGAACAGAAAATGGTTGAAATAATACTGGAATTAAAACAGAGGAGAAATTTATAGAGAGTATATAGTTACCCAAGTTGGAAATTGGCCCAGGATACTATGCTTCATGCTTTCGTAGTCCTTCAAGGAACACTGTGGGAGTTTTGAAAAGCCTTGTTGAACCCATGGCCTCAGGCTGATAACTTTTAATCCTGTGTTGAGGTTGGTTTGGAAGAAGAATGCTGGCTCATGCGTGCCCAGAAGTTTTACTCAGGTGGTCTGAGCTGCCCTTTTCAGGGCTCTCTCTTTTCCCTGTGGAGAAAGCCATAGGGGTACCACATGGCTAACTTCAATGGGTAAATTAATTGCCTGAAGTTGGGTGATGTAAATAGCCATTTTGCTGACACTGACATATTCTCTGTTCTCATATTGATTTATCTTCTGTGAGATCCAAAAGAATCAGGGTACAAGCTTTTGAGTGGCTGGGCAATTGTCACAAAACAAAGTATGCTGAATTGTTTTGCTATTTTTTAATGAATGCACATATTTAATGAAGCTCATTCTTTATTTCAGGTGGTTCTATCTGGGCCTGCCAGCAGTATTACGTGGATTGTCCTATATCCCAATTGTAGCAATTCTTCTTATTTTAAGGAAGAAACAGAAATCTGAAAGACAAGTCTTATTAAACACACCAGTAGAAATGCAGGATAAAGAACAAGAAGAAATGAAATAGCATTTCAAAGGAGGATATATTGTGAAAAAAGCCTCACGGTGTAAATTTTGGATATATCCTTTTGAAAGGTTCCATACTTTAACTAGTGAACACTTGGAAACAGATCAGTAGTATTATACAGAGTTTTATCCCAACTGTATTATAAAAGTATCAGTTCATAAACAGAAGTTACAGGAAAAATGTGTTTGGTGCAAAAGAGCAAGGAGTAGAAATAAGAAAACTTATGAAATGCAAGGTTTGGGTTGTCTGAGCAAAGACCTATGAAGCAGAAACATATGGTTTCAGTCCTGTTTTCTCTGAAGATAGTGAAAGTTCTGCAGCTGACTCCAGTCATGCCAGATTTCATTCTGGAATTCTGCAATGGCTTCTGCCACAGCCTCTCTCATTAACTGTAGACAGGATTTGCAGCTTCTTTGGGCCTGAGTTTTACATAAATTTATTTAATTATGCTGTTAGTCCTTTCAGGCAGGGACTGTTTGTTACTCTGCATAGTGTAGGTGGTTGTTATATGACATGGCCTGGGTGCTGTGGTAATAATAATAAATAAAATAAGAAAAAATTAATTATTTTTAAAAATGCAGTGTTATGGTGATGTTTTATTGTTTACATCCATCATGGACAAAGAAAAGTTCTCAAGATTTGTTATTTCAGTTGTATTCACTCTAGAGGGGAATAATTCATACATTAAGTGTGATAGAATACCTTTGAGTATCTTGCCCATCATATTGCTGTCTGTTAAATCCTGTACCTTCTCATGTCTTGTCAAATTATTCTTTGAATGGTACATAACCGTAGTCATCCATGAGCTCTTCCTGGTCTTTGCATTATTTTTATTTCTCTCAGATGTGGTGCTACAATGAATGTAGTATCCATTTGGGGTTCACCGACAGTGAACTGTTGCCCTAGAATATTTTAAATATCTCAGGAAAAGACCCTGAATGTCTCAGGAAAAAAAAAAAAAACCCCAAAACATTCAGAAAACCCTGCTGATGACAGGATATATGTCACACTAGATGTATCTTTGGTCGAATTTAGTACATCCATGTTTAGCTTCTAGACTGGAACTCCCTCATATTTAGCTCCAGTGCAGAGGACCCTTTGGTCTGTCTGCAGGTGGTCATGCAATAACTTCTCAGGTCCTTATGTTAGAACTGTTGCAAATAAAAAACCTCTCCTGATTATTATTCCCTATGGCATAAGGCATGGAGGGAGCTTCTGGAACTTCACCACAGACTCCAGCACTTGCAAGTGTTTCCTACCCATTGAATCTGCATGACACTGACTTACTCCCATTTTATCCATCTGAGACTTTCTGCAGCCACAGAAATATCGGAAGGTTATTTCCCCAAAGTGGTTACGTTAGTCAAGTTATATTCTGTTTTACTTTAAGGTCTCTTATTAACACCATATGTGTATGTGCTTGGAATTGATTCCGGCCCTTGTGAAATCAATGACAAAAGATCCATATCTTCTCACAGAGCAGAAAATCAGCTCTAGAATTTAATGTTTCTTCAAATACAGGAGGTCATCACAATTAATTCATTTGTAAAGATATGTCACAGTCCCCTCCTCCCTTTGCGTCAGATGATAGAGCTAAACAAGTATGATGTGAGGAAGGGGAACCAAAGAAAAGACCAACGTGATAACAACAGCCTGTAACAGAGCAGAGCACAGAGTGCAGTTCTTTATTAAGCCACACGTCTTCCAGAAGCTTTGTGAACATTTGAGACACAGCTGATTTTCAGCATTGTTCTTCCTACCATGGGGCACTTACTGAAAGCCATCATTCTTCCTTGTGAATATCATATTCCTCTAAAGCTACAGTTAAAAGTCTTTTACAGGCATTTAGTCACAGTTTGGCGCCAAGGTAACCTGGGAAACGTGAAAAGTTACAGTGCACCATAGTTTCACAGATGTAGGGAACAAAAGGGCTTTGTTAGGTAGGCAAATCTGTGCCATTTAAATGGACCACTGCCAAAGAGTCAGGTCTAGTTAACTCCCTGTGTTTTGAAATGGAAGGTAGCAGATAGGAAACGTTCCAAGTTTTAAATTTAGCATTTTAGTAGATACATTAACTTTCTTTTTAAAAGTTCCAGTTCATCTGCTTGAGAATGTAGCAGTGAAACAGGCCACCTTCACCAGACGCTTTGAAGTCATTAGCCTGCTACTCAGTCTATCACCTTAAGACAGTGGTGGCTGGAGAGCTGGCTGGGTAATGGCACAGTAGAGAGACTTCTTGGCATAAGCCTGTGGTGGGAATGTTACTTCCCCAGAGCAAACCAGGAAATGGAGAGTGCAGGTCATTCCAAAGTAATTGTCATAAAACTTTTATGATATGCCATGTCTGGTACAACAGACATACCTAGGATTAGGTTGGGATGTCAGAAAAATACTCTTGGAGCTATTCCTTCAAATGTAAAACCAAACTTTAGACTTGATCCTTCTAAATTTTGAGCATGCTGACCTTCATTCAGAAAAGCATTTAAGTGTGTGCTTAGTTTAAAAGGTTGGCCTTACTGATACCTGTTTAAGTAGGTGACATCAGACATTCCAAGACTAACTGCCACTGTCATGACACTCACTTGAAGAGAGGCTACTTGCTGTGGGTTATGGTAGGTACTCAGGTGATATTCACAATGCTTGAAAGTTCAAGCTGATCCTGGTCTGATGTTTCAAGCACCGAGACTTGCATCAGCACCGTGAGTAGCACAAGCCACAAATGAAAATAATGCCAAGCTAAACAGACTGAACTTGTGGAAAGATTAATTTAATTTGTTACCAACCAAATCAGAGTAGGATAATGAGAAAGAGAACAACATCTTTAAAAGACACCTTCCTCCACCCCTCGCTTCTTCCCAGGGCTCAACTTTGCTCCTGATTTCTCTAACTCCTCCTCTCCAGTGGCACAGGGGGCAGGGAGTGGGGGTTGTGGTCAGTTCATCATGTGTCTCTGCTGCTCCTTCCTCCTCAGGAGGGGACTCTCCTTCGCACTCTCTTCCTCTTCTCCAGCCTGGGGTCCCTCCCACGGGAGACAGTCCTCCACGAACTTCTCCAATGTGAGTCCTTCCCAGGGGCTGCAGCTCTTCATGAACTGCTGGAGTGTTGGTCCCTTCTGTGGGGTGCAGTCCTTCAGAAACAGACTGCTCCAGCATGGGTCACTCCCATGGAGTCACAAACTCCTGCAGGTGCAGCCACCTGCTCCAGTGTGGGGTCCTCCCCGGGCTGCAGATTGATCTTTGCTCCATCACTGATCTCCATGGCTGCAGGGGCACAGCTGCTGTCTCACCATGGGCTGCAGGGGAATATCTGCTCTGGCACTTCCTCCCCCTCCTTTCTTCACTGACCTCAGTGTCTGCATGGTTGTTTCTCTCACATCCCACTCCTCTCTCTGCTGCAGGTTTTTTTTCCTGCCACCTTACATATGTTATCACAGAGGCGCTATGACTGTCGCTGAGCGTCTTGGCCTTGGCCAGAGGCAGGTCTGACTTGGAGCAGGGGAAGCTTCCAGCAGCTTCTCACAAGAGCCACCCCTGTAGCCCTCTCCGCCTGTTACCAAACCCCTGCCACATGAACCCAACATACGAATTAATAAAAATGGGTAATGGATTTATTTTCTGAGTGCCTGAGAGCTGACCAGATAGTTTTCACGGTACAGTCAAACACGTTTCTTTGTCACTGAAGTTTCAACTCAGTAAAAGGTGCTTGTGAGTTGAATTTTGATCCTTACACCTACCAAGTGGAAGGCTGGGTGCTGGTGCCTGGACACGGATGCTGCCAGACACTGAGAAACAAACACTTGATGTTTTCCTGGCAATGCGACCAGTGCAACCATCTTGGAGATATTTTAAGGGCAATGGTACACAAACTGTGCACACATGTATTTGTCTAGCATTTTGTACTCAATGCCTTTTGTAACAATCCCTGATGTTTCACTGGGGATTTTTTTGAGCATGATCAGATGCTGAGCCATCATTTTCAAAGAAATAACAACAAAGTCTTCAGTATCTTACTGAAAAACGGTAATGCTTTGTCTCTGTATGTGGACAGGCTATGGGATTTTTTTCTCTTTATGTTATTTTCCCTGTATCAACTTTTAATTTAATCAGCTACTTTATTGCCAAGTCTCTCAGTCTTTTACAAGTTATTATTAACAGTTTTGTATGTATCCTAAAAAACTCTGTGTCTGGTACAAACTTCACTGTCTCCCTGCTGCTTCTAACTTTTAAGAATTGATGCACATCTAAAACTTTCTGATTATGCATACTGTTCAAGGTATGATTTTTTTTTTTTTTTTGAGAGGAAATTGCTTATTTGGGTGGAAAAAATGTTACCTGACAAGTTGATTTTCATTAGTGGGCATAAGGAAGGTGTGATGACCAAAGCTACACCATTACATGATAATTTGTTTGAGGGCACGACTGATTTATGATATGAATGCTGTCTTTGTGTTGTTGATACAAACATATTATGTTAACATGTATAGCTTCTGAATACATGAGCATTACAGTTTTGGACAAGTATTATCAGCCATTCAAATTTACTTCCTTTTTCAGTCATTTCAATTACAGTGAACAGTAGGCTGATTCTGTATCCTATCTCAAGTTGAGTTTTAGCAGAAAACTCCTCCCCACAGAATCTTCTCATCCAAGCAAGCCTCATCGTATCAGGAGCTGTGGATGCAGAGAGAGTAACACCCTGAGCTTACCTCGGATGGGATTTGGCATGCAAAAAAGCCAAATCACTTTTTGGTTTATTTAAGTCTGGTCATGTGATAAAAACTGGATATATCCAGCAACAAGTTCTTGGCTACTGCTGTTTGTTTTTTTTTTTTTTTTTTCTGCAGAATTGTTGTTAGTCTTTTCCTTACTTAAGAAGGCATAAAGTGTTCCCGGTTATACTGGTTGGGATTTTGAACTTTCATTGTTTAAGACCTTCTCTGAGAATGTGGAAAATTACTAGGTAATTGCCCTTCTCTTGCTTTGTTCAGGGAGCCAGAGGCACAGATTTCTTAAATCACAGGAGACTTACAGGCCAAAAAGTAGTAGATCCCTTTAGAAGGTGAAATCTTAGGTATTGCAATGCCTGACATCCCTTCAAGAAGAGACCATTTGGTAGCTCCATGCCATGTGTGATATATACGCCTGTTAATTTCCAACAGAGGTGCTTAGCGAATGCAAACACCCTTTGTTCAGGGCAGACATGCTTGTGAATATAGGTGGCAGCTTGCCGGACTGTTGTAGCTTGGGCAGTGTAAGAGGGCAGTAGGTCCTCAGTCGGAGGACAGAAAGCCCATTTACAGGGGGGAAATGGTGGTGTAAAAGTAAAACATCATTACAAAGGTTTTGATTTTTAAAAGGCCTCGACCTCCTGTGTTTGTGTAAAGGCTGCCTAGTTTTATAATGTTATCATTTAAATGGTTCCAAAACAGGCTTTGGAAAAAACCTTCTCTTTTGAGGTTAATGAAACACAAAGTGGTCCAGTTCAGGCTGTACCTTTGCTGTTACTATTGTTTCAAGGCAGGTCTCTGGAAGGCCAGAGTACAGGCAACTGCGTGCTGTCTGGAATATGATTTTTCTTCTGTAAACCAATTTCAAGAAAACTTTCTGGTGTAAAGACAGAATCGTGTATAAAACAAGCTTAACTTTCTGCAGAAATTTTCAGAATTTCAAAAAATTTCCAAGAGGCATGAGCCCTGCTTTATTTTTCTTTTGTTTTTTTTTCCTCTTTGTTCTGTAGTTTTCAACATCATTTTGCATTTTAGCTTTAAATGTTCCTCCTGGTGAATCTGAGTAATAGGATAGTAGCATTTGCAACATTGCTGCTTCTGCTTTGTGACTTACTTCCACCTATGACCAGGGGCTTGCAGGAATACTCCTATCAAAGGCATATATATATGCACACGCACAGACATGTAGACAGACAACTTATTTATGCCCTCCTTCATTTCTCAGGGATTACAATTTAAGAATCTATTAAGGAACTTCTCTTTTCATTTTAATTCTTTTTATGTAGAGGTCTGGCTTCTGAAATCTGGTCCTGGGTGCTAGAGAAGTTATTTCTAAGTTCAAATATACCAAATACAAAACTATTAACCATTTCCAACTTTCTCTGTTAATTTACCTTGCTACGTTTTCAGACCAGCCAAGGCCTGAGCAGTAGAAACTGAATACAGTTAGCTTTCCTCACAGTCAGAGACCTTAAGGTCCAGTTTGGGTTTTTCCTGTATTAATTAGCAAAGGCAGTGGTATACAGAGAAGAGTTTAGATTTCTCCAAATCTTATTTTGGTATGAACATTGTGAATTTGATACTACACCCCTCCATGGCAACAGACAGTGATACTATTAAAAAAAGAACTACAACTGCACTACATACCTGGAGAGATGAACAGTGTGGTAGGTGTGGGAGAGCTGTTTTTCTTCAGTACTATGGGCTGATAAATCCTGAAAAAAATCTGTATCACACAGAAACTGTTCTGACATATCCTTAATACTGAGGGTGAGCTATTGCAATCATTTAGTGTAGCTTGGTACCTTTTTTCCCCCCACACTCTTCTGATACATGTGTCTTCACAGTGTGTGTAACACCAGGTAAAGAGGAGCCTATACAGCCCTGCAGTTCAGTCAGTCATCCAGATGTGGAGATGACAATTACTCTACAAAATTCAAAGGTCTGAATGCCCAAAAATGACAGCTGAGCTGTCAATGCTCATTTGCATGTTTATTATCACAAGCTCACTAAAAAATATCATCTTCAAATAAAGTGACAGGAGAGCGCCAAGATTAAGGTTAGTGTGGACATGCCTTTAGCTCAAAAAATGAAATGGAGAAGATGTACCAAGAAGGTCCATTTAGCTTGTGTTTGCATGGAAAGGAATCCAGATAACTCCAGGATGCACAGTGATCCTTACTCACCATTTATGTACTGTAGGATGACAAGCAGAAGCTAGGAGTTGCTGTGGGAATCAGACTTTAGGTGGACAGGCAGCAGCCAAGGATTAATACCTGCACATAACATTTAGCAAGTGCAATGTGTCCTGGGATAATCCTGTAATCCGGACAACTGCATGGAAAGAAATGGTGCATCAGCCTAGATTATAATGTAAATTCTAATAATGTGCTTGGCAACCTTTTTCTTTTTACTTTTGATTTTATATCCAAGTATGTGCCTCTGTCCCTCACTAGAGGCTTTGCCAGATGCCAGTGTGTCCTTCAGTGAGATGAGCTGGCCTCAGTCCCCTTGGATTTGCACCACCAGTGGGATCCTCCATAGCTCCAGTGTGACCTGGGCTTTGCCTGAGAAGCAAAACTACTTCCCAAGAGTCTTGGGCTGGCAGGTAACTGTGATAAAAGATGTTGCTAGTGGTAACTAGAAAGGGAGGGCAATAAGCAGAGGGTGCTGCGGCTGATGTCCCTGGCATCGCTGCCATGGCAGTCTGGTGCACCTGGCTCAGGTGTAACAATTGTAACGCAAGCTGCAAATGAGAAGCCCCAGGCTATCAAAGGGGATTTAAACTGCTGCCTGTTTATGAAGTGATCATGCTGGAGAACGTAGACAATGATGGTAACGAACACATGGGAACAATTTAGTGTCCTAGGCCTCTAATTCTAGTCCTAATTGAGTTGGTTTAAGGCTTCTGAATTTATAAATTGAGTACAGTAAATAAATTACATTCTTTACCACCAATAGAAGATTATTTCTTGGCACATATTTATTCATGTTTGTCAAGTCTAATTTTAAAATATAGATGGCAAGGCTTCCATTACTTCTCTGGAGATTGTTTTGTACTCTTAATTTTACCATCTTGGAACTTTTCCCAGTATGTCACAGACACCCTGTTGTGTTCATTTTTCTTTTAATATAGAGTTTCTCATCCAATTTAATATTTTTTTTCTCTTTGATGTTTTGACATTCTTCAGATATTTACTTGTGTCAAG
>NW_010103258.1:0-31073 GCF_000699245.1 Pterocles gutturalis | reverse complement strand
CCCTACGTACTGAGTACCGTATGATTTGTCCCTAGAATGCACGAAATTTGTGTGATGCTCATTTAATGAACATCCTTCTGTTCTGAAAACTGGTTCTTCACTGGCGTATTGCTTTATTGCATTGAAAAAGGTCTTCCAGTATTACTTTAACCAAGGTCTTCCTACGTTTTGATACTGTGTGAATTTTTTACTTTTGAGATTTTTGTCTAATTTATGCCATTTACAAACCAAAAAGCAAAGAACTATTTTTTGTAAACTGTTGTCATTGGCCCGTGTAACTGCATATCAGAAACTTGCTTTGTGGATTCCTATTTTTGCTTTTCAGAACGTCCAAAGCCAACAATGAAAAAAAAGAACCATGGGTCACCATGATGCTGCCTGGAGTGTAGCACCAAAATAGTGAGTATACTGCCTTTTTAATGTTTACAACTATGTCCACTGATGCTACCTATGACTTTTTTTACAGATTGTAGAGGATGATATCTTTACATTCCCTAGTAGAAGAAAGAAATTCCCATTGGGTGTTTGCCTGAGATTATGCTGCACAATATTTTTAGTGATAATTCACAATATGTTTGCTTTAGATACTTGTATCAAACCCAGTTATCAAAACCTCAAAACCAGTTACTGCAACTAAAACTTAAAAATATCCTTAATGCATAATTTCATTAAAAATCTAAACTCTACATAAAATATTGTTTCAAAAAGTAGCTGTGAGAAAAGTTGCCTTCCTTGGAACTGCATGGAGAAATACTGATCTGGAAAGAAATTAGGAAATGTTTTTCTTGAAGCTTCCTGCATCTAGCACTTTTTAAGTGAAAGCACAAAGTTTGTAAGTTTTCTTTAATGACTTTTAAAACACCATTTAGTAGTAAAAAAAACCCACTATGTTGCGTAAGTAACAATAGTCTTCTTGCATATTAGAGTACTTGAAGGTTCCTTCTTTTTTAAAAAAAGTGAAGGTAAGTTTATAACTTCCTAACATACAAATCAGTATTGAGATGTTCCTCCTACATTTCCCACTAAGGACAGAGTGAAAACTACTTGAGAATTACTTAGCCTTACCGTAAGTTATTATTATACTTTTGAGTGCAAGAGCTAGGCAGTACTTAAACACCGACCTCTTTGGTAGGCAAAAGGAGTGCAGGAGTGCAAAAGGAGTGCTCACAAGATCTCTCTCTATTACTTTGGTCAAATTTACTGGAATCCAGGGGATTTGCACTGGTTTTGCCAGCAGAATTTCTCCTGTGCTTTTAGGTTCTCATCCACAGGCAGATGAGACTGAAAACCATGTTACTGGAAGTGCCCAGAGTTAACTGCTTACAAGTGGAGGCTCTCTCTCCGTTGGTGCTCCACTCACAAAGGCAGAACTGCACTTCGTGATCCTGCTCCCTGGTGTGTGGAGGCTTGTGCCTCCTTGCCCTCTGGCTCAGGCGCATTTTGCACTCCCACAGAGCTGGCACAGGTGGTGGATAACTCCTGTTTTGAGCTGGAGCTTAGAGAGGTCCGCAGAGATCTTGGCCTGAGAAGTACATCAGTACTGATATATTTGAAGATGACTTATTTTGGGTTGCGTTCCCCTATAGAGCTGCTTGTTTGCTTTCCTTTAATACAAACTTTCTGTGGCAGAAAAGGGCTGTGATTTTTAGAAACTGAATTTCCCCATCAGTTTGTTAGGTTCATGCTTAATACAACTTGCACACAAGATATTTGTAAAAGGTGATTTTCAATGGCATACGTTGAAGGTGGGCACCCCTCTTCTGAAGGTTGTCACTGACAGTTAGTCTTCTCCTTTGCAGCTTTGAAAGCATCCCCAGTACATTTGTTTGGACTATCCAAATCCTGTGATGTTTTTTTTGGAAGTGTAGAGTGCATCTAAGCAACAATTCCTTTGTTCAGGTTAAAGCATTGATCCAGCACATGCTGGAGTTTGAGGCTGGAAATCATGCATTAACACTGACATTTTTTGAGATACCCTTTTCTTTTTCAGAAGACTAATTAATTCAAGCACAAATTATATCTGAATTCAAAGGCACATGCAGCCCATCTTACCAAGAAATTATATGACTTGAAGCAATTTTTTATGTCGATTCGTCCAAGGTTAATAGTATTGTTTCCCATATGAGCACACATGTAATATCTGTCTTACAGTTTGAAGAGATCAGTAATGCTCCTCCTCTACTACTATTATTATTTGAGGTTTTACATACAAGTACTCAATGGGGCTGCATCCTTGGGGAGAAAATTCCCTTACTGAAGAGTTAGATTGCAGCAATTTTACAGGAGGCCTGTGAACAGTTGCCAAATTAAGTTTTACAGGAGAAAATTCTCATAGAAGAGTACTCGGAAGTGATTTTACTGCTTATATCTTTGTCTTTTATTAATTCTCTTTGGGACCTAAAGAAGCTAGAATTATTAAGATAAGATAACATGATAGCTTAGCATAGCAAGCCCAAATCCTCAATGCACCTTTCTGGAGGTGAAAAATTGGTGTCAAGAAAAAGATTGAACACATCATGTACAGACCATGCTTTTAAAAGCTTTTTTCTTTTTGAAGCAGAAGATTAACTTCCCCCCCCCCCTCCCCCCCACTCCTTTCACATCTTGTCCTTCCATGTTTCAGCAGTAGTAAGGAACGATCTGTCAGGATTCACGTTCTTTCTCCTTCTGCTGCCACTTACTCCTGAGAAAAGCCACATTGTGACTTGCAGACTGAGCTCCTTGAGCCTTGGTCTTGCAGCCAGGTCAAGCCCTGACATGACATTTCCACGTGATCTTTCAGCTGTTGGCTTGGCACTAGGGATTGTGCCGCTGTGGGCTGGGGCTCTGTTTGGCAGCAAAGCTCAATCAGTGCAACCAAGCGCTACTAAAATGATGACAAGTGGGTTCCCCTTGCACAACGCTTCCTCTGCTGATGAACAAGACGCAGCTCCCAGAGGGCAGCCTCCTGAGTGGGAGCTGCCATCTGGTTTACCTCTGCTTGGCAGGAGGCCAGGCCTAAAGCCTCTGCAGTTTCTTCAGTAACTGCCACACGAAATAACCTCCTGGGGAAATGACCCGACTAAGCACAGGAATGTATACCCGCCTGCTCTCAATGTCCTTACTTGTCCTCATCTGGAGAATATCTTGCACCTGTTTGGTGCAGTTCGTAACACACTGAGGGTGTTGGTGTGCAGCCAGCCAGGTACATCACGCCAGGGACACCGTGTCCTGCTGTGAGAACATGGCCAGCGGTGCGACGCAGTGCGGCAGCTGGCTAGGCTTGGGAGGCAGCTCCCTCTGCTAGAGCTGATCCTGGGGCTGTTCACAGGGGCTCTTGAACCCACCCCTAAGTGCCTGCCGCTGCCACAATGGCTGTTGTTCCACCTGCCGCAGACAGACCGCATTGGGTCACACAGGAAGCAGCAACCCTTCATCAGCAACAACAAACGTTTCCCTGCTGGTGACCTGCTCTCCTGTTTTTGAGTTTCCAACCCACCATGGGCCTTGCAGAACAGGTTCCCAGTGGGAAGGCCGACGTATAGCCGGTTGTTGAGCTGGTGGCTGACACGGCAGCCCACGCTGTGGCTTGTGGAGAGGCACACGCGTGCTGCTGGTGCTGCTCCCTGCCAGTGCGTGCTCGTGGGCTGGCTGGGATCTGGCAGCTGCGGCTTGCCTCCCCAGGACTGCTCTTGCATAGTGAGGGCCCTGTTCCTCGTCTGTTCGCAGCTGCCATATCACACCTGAGTTGCACAGACAGGCATGATGGCAAATGCTGTTACAGACACTGGAGCTCAGTTTGCAAAAGCTGCGGAAGACTATTTTTGTGGGAGCCCTGAAGTCTTTCATGGTGGGATTCATCTCTCCTGACTTTCCGTTGTCAAAAGCTGATCGTGCTGTCTAGCCTTCTTTCACAGACATATCTGGAGTTCATTTAATCTCATCTCATATTTAAAGTAAGTATCTAAAATAAAACAGACAACTCACACCCTTGGAAATGCTGCTTCTTCCTCCTCTGACTATACAGAGAAAGTGATTGAGTGGCTCATTTGGACATGTCTGCATTGAATCCATGCAGTGCTGCCTCTTAAGTGGATCCTGCTACCTGTGTGTGACAATCACAGGAAGTGTCATGCCCTCTATAGATAAATGTCTTTGTATTCAACTTTAAAATACATTTCTGGAAGTGCTGATGGGATTTTTCTGGGTGTCTCATTTTGAGAACTGCTCCACCTTCTCCCATGATAGACAATGGGCTTGCAGTTACATTTCCAACAGACTTCTGTTCTTCCACCTGGTTACAAGCTGACAGCAATGATAAATAGGGGATCCATTTCTAATGTTCTTATATGCTTTTCCCCAAACTTTGCAATATCATCATCGTTAAAAGCAGTGCAAATGCAGGCTGTAACACATGTACGTTTGAAATTACCAGATGAAGCAAATTCTGATTTATTCTAGTGATATTCTGGTGAATGAATCTAAGCATTTTAAA
Organism: Pterocles gutturalis; assembly: GCF_000699245.1. Taxonomy (NCBI): domain Eukaryota; kingdom Metazoa; phylum Chordata; class Aves; order Pterocliformes; family Pteroclidae; genus Pterocles; species Pterocles gutturalis. The sequence continues at coordinate 26,599 of NW_010103258.1, read as the reverse complement.
GATTTAGTAAAAAAAAAAATAATTAAGGCATTAAGAACTAGGCTAAGATAACTCTTCCTGCCCTAAATGAAAATATGAGAATGGATCAGTTTATCTGAAGAGTATATTTGATTGCATTTCCTGTATTCTGAGTTCTTTTAGGAGAAACAAAAAATCAGTAAGTACATTCTTCCCTTGTATTAAAACTAAATTAATTAAACAAGAAGTTAGCATTTAAAGACTAATGCAGGAACATTGCAATTAAAACCATTCTAGAAAATAACATTTTTCTGTGTTGCATATATTCTCACTAAATGGTAGAAATGGGCTGTGTTTTGATTTGATCACTATCTAGAGACAGCACAGAGTCCCTCTGGCAAAAGGGAAAAATTTAAAATTTAAATAGAGACCCATAATAAATCAATAAATACATAATCATCACGGTAAAATTTGTAAAATTTATAAAGCGAAACCCAACAGCAAGTGTGAATATGGTGGATAAAATGATTGTCTGCAGTTAACTGCCAAGCTTCAGGGAAAGTGAGAACTTGCCTATTTACGGACTTACCAAGTTTACTATTTCTTTTAGCTTGTATGACCAAGTAATACATCTCCATGTTTTTCATTGAGTTGATTTAATCTTTAGCAAATCTCTTAATGTATTTTATACAGAAAAATAGGAAAGAAAAAAATCAAGGCTTTTAATCCAAACTTTGTCATAGTTTATATTTCAGGAGTTTAGCTTTTTGCTGTAAAGAAAGGGGATGGTGGGACAATGTTTTTTCCTTTCAGGGTTCCTGAAGTTATTGGAGTCATAAAACTCTTTTTTTCTGTATTTAAAAATCACTAGAATGGTCCTTTAATTAGACTTGAGTCTGATTGTGTCATTCAAGTTTCTGCAAAAGCAAGCATTGTGCTGTTACATGCAACCAGATGAACAAAAACCATTTCTTGAGACTCTATTGATAACACCTGGAATGAACTATAGGTCACAATCATTCTTTGCACTGGAGTGTCCTGCTCTAGAGAAGACATGGATTAGCCGGGTTTTCACTCTGTATGTGCACTGTTAGATGTGAGAGTTGATTTTCTCCTTGTGGTTGCTTAGGATGTGAGAGCTGCGCTAGCTGTGTGCAATAGGCTCACTCTTTTTGTTTGGCTAGTCTGTAGTCAGCTTGGAGGGGCAGCTGTGTCATCTCATATCTCCTGTTGGCACCTGCAGGAGATGCCTATGGTTGTGCTAGATAATCCTCAATTATAATAGGCAGGGGATCTGATGGGAGGCTGTGATTTCCTGAGGGCATCTGCTTCTCTTTAGGTCTCTGAGAGGGTAGCCCTCTTGCACCTCCTCATTGAGGCTGTGTCACAGAGGGCCCATACCAAAAACTGGTAGAAGTCAATATATAATTCATGCCCTTTGAGGAGTTAAGTCATCTGTTAGTATCTCTGCTGACCCTCGTCAAAGGCACCAAGAAGTGCAAGGTGCTGAGGCTACAGGTAGGACGCGTGGAAAAACTGAGCCTGCTCTCTTAGGGCTCTTTTATGTGAGCCAAGCCACTCCATGGCTGTTGTGTGGATAGTAGGAAGTCCCCTTTGAGAGGTGCTTAAAGCAGCTTTAGCATTTAGACTTTAGGAAAAAAAAAAAAAAAAAAGAGTGAAGAAAACAAGTTGTTCCTCCCAGGAGAGGCTGGCACCACAAGCACGCTGGCAGGTAGCTGCCAAAGTAATGACAACGCAAGAAACCGGACTTCTGTTGCAAAGCTTTTGTATCAGTGGCTGTGGGAAAGTTTTGTAATCACCTTAAGAAGGAAATCCAAGGTTTCAAAAAATGTGGTGGAGTGCTCCACTTCTTAGAGTAGGCAGCACTTTTGCTGTGACGTTTTGCTGGCTTCAAGCCTGAAAGCCCTAGGGCACAGGAAAGAAACAGCCCGACACCACAGTGACACACAGTAAGTTCTCTCTCTTGCGGTCTCTCCCCACCCTCCCTTCCTGCTTCTTTCCACTTGTTTGTTAGTTTGTTTGTTTGTTTAATTGCTAGTGCAGGACAGACAAGGCTTTGTGTCCATCTCAGTGTCAGTAAGCTTGAAAGAGATCATGTAAAGTGCAAAGGTACAATTCTGCAAATTAGATTTTTTTTTTTTTTTAAAAGGAGACGCACTGTGGACAGCAGGGTGTTTTATTCCTCCATACAAAAAGTATTTATTACCATTGATTAATTTTTTTAAATTGTCATAAATTAAATCTTGTATTATTTTTCCTGCTTAGTTTAATTTTAAATACCACTGGTGTCAATGATTCACTGGTTTGCCAAAGTTCAGGTTTTTATGGAGTGGTTATGGAAAATGTTATTGTTTCATTAGGCGTAGGAGAAGTGTTTATACAGTTTAACATGTTCTATAAGCTTAAGGTAGATTATTAGGCTGGCAGCATAACATTAAATATTGTGAAAAGAAAACGATGTCACTGATTTAAATACTGTTTATTTAGCAGAGTCAGATGGTTCACAAAGTTAATCATCAGCAAAATACAAATCAATAAAGAATGTATTGGCATTAGAGAACTCTGTCTTTCAGCTCCCATCCTGTAAAGATTGGGGTAAGTCTGAATTCATAATACTTTAATTATCTATAACTTCTTTTTTCAATGTTTTTTTGATTTGTGAGTTGCTAAAGACGGTCTAAGGCATGGTAGGTCCCTTTAGAATTGTCATATAATGTGGATCATGATGAAGTACACATGTGTTTGCTTTTCATAGTCACTTTTGCTGGATCCTACTGGAGTAGGATTGGAAATTAAAAACTACAAAATTTAAGTGAGAGTTCTTGTGAGGCTTTATGTCTCTTTGTTAGACGTTAGTGCCTATTCACAATCATTAGGAATAATTTTGGCAGGGGGACTGTTGGGTGGCTGAGAGAGTGTTGTTCTTTCTGGGCATGGATGGGCATTTCTTGGGGAGTCCAGGTTGCTCCTGGGCATCTTGCTTGGGAGAACGCTCCAGAAGAACAGAGCGGCCCTTGTGGGTTACCCTGCAGCCCCAGTGTCAAAATCCCTCACAACACTTAAATGTCCTCCGCTCGTGGGCCAGCTGGACACTGGGGCCTGTAGGAGGGGAATTTTGAGAAGTTCCCAGAGGAATTAAACAGATGGAGATATCTAAGATCCCAGTGTCTTGTGGGGGAAACATTACAGGCCAATTGCTTGGCCTATGGTCCTCTACATTCCTCTCATATACGCGCCAAAGTATATTGGTGCTAACTCATTGGTTTCAGTACTACTGTACTGGTTTTCCAACAGTGGAACTTAGCAATAGCTCTTTTTGACTTGTTATCATTCCAGATCTCTCTGTATTACCTGGTTTCCTCTGATTAGCTTAATCTAGATCAACCAGCACAGCTAAAGATAACTCCTTATATCAGAGACAATTTTTAAATGGAGAACTTTGTCAGTCTCATTAAGATAGTTACACTTACCTGTCTTGTGGGAACTTCTGGAGACTTGTAGACTTAAAGATAGTCATTATTTATTTCTTTTAATCAGTGCCCTCTTTTTCCCTAACACATATTTACCTAGCATATCTCTTACCCTAGTTTCTCCTCTGGCATAATTTGTGGTCTGATTCTACAAACATTTATCCAATAAATGACCTTACTCATAGCAATGTTGACAGAATGGTACAGAGTAGCATTGTTCAGGATTTCTGCAAATTCATAGATTATGCAGTTAGAGAAAATCCTCGTAAATATAACATAACATAATATAAGGAGCCTACAGGATCATACCAAAGGTCCATTTAGCCTGGAAGAGTGATCAAAAGTGTGTATCTAAGAGAGAATATAAGAATCAATTCAACCATGGTGAAAATGTTTCTCTGACATACTCTCCTAGCTTCCAGCTGCCCAGGGACTTTCCTTCTCTACAGAGATTTCTAAAACCTCTCAGTGAGTTGCATCTAAATTTTCTGTCTATCCAAGAAGGTCCTGAAATCCTTTAGAGAGCAAATTTCACAAAGCAGGTGCACCAATTCTTAACTCATTACAATGCCACTTTGAAGACTCTTTGACATCCTCCCTGAGAAAAGGTATCAATGTGCAGACATCTCAAGTAGTGTCTCACCATCTAGTATATCTGAAAAACATTGGAACCTTTATTCTTATGCAAATAATAGTGAATCATAGTGATATTTTCCAAACAGGAAGACCTACATATCTGATCTGGAGGAGGAAAACCATGGAAAGGCCAATCACTGCTGGCCAACTTAAGGACAAATCACTCTTACACAACAGTGGCGGCAGTCCAGTTCCAGCCAAGAGCATGTGCCATAATTGTTCAAAGCTAAAGGTATGGAGATGAGCTTTCAACACATATTTTCTCTGGAATACTGAAAATTATTTGAAGTTATATAAAAATTCAGTTAATTCTGTATGGTACTGCTTGACACTACACGTGTTGGAAACAACGTTCTAGGTTGTGATTCAAAGCACACAGAAGTCAATAAATGTGTCCAACAGTTAAAAAGTGAAGCCATATCTTGCTAACAAATCATTTAGAGTTGTGCTATAGTAATAGTGGTAATTGCTAGAGCAATTATATCTTTTTATCCATGTTTTTTTAGAACAGGAGAAGCAGGAGTAGTAAGGTATGCCGTAATAATAGTACCAGTAATGAACAACTTTATGTTGCAAGTTTTCCCCAAGGAAGGAAACAGCTAAAACAGTATGTGATAGAAAGGTAGAAAGTGCATACAGTCAGTGTCAAATTTCTTTTTCTTTACAGTAGAAGAGGCTTTGGAGGACATTCTGAGAGATAAAGTAAAATCTTCTGTTTGAATGAAAACAATAGGAAGAATCTTTTCACAGAGAACTAGAAAGCAAAGCATTTGATTTTTGTGTTTCTTGGATAGGTTACTCAAACATCCAGCTATGAAGAAAAAATTGTTTCTTTGCAAACTCAATTATTTTCTCTCTTCAGATATTTCTTGGAGCTCTAGCTTTTACTTTTTTTGCCAAAGGATTTTCTGGAAGCTACATGAAGAGCATGACCAGTCAAATTGAAAGGAGATTTGAAATCTCATCATCAATTGTTGGCATTATTGATGGCAGCTTTGAGATAGGTATGTGCACTTTCTTTGAAAGTTGGAAAACACTGCTTTCTAATAAATTTTTCCCCTGAAAACCCTCTTTTTGTAATCTTATTGGTTCTCTCTCCTGTTGATGCAGGCAACTTAATGGTAATGGTGTTGGTAAGCTACCTTGGACCAAGAGTTCATCGACCGAAAGTAATTGCTGTTGGATGTGTCATCATGTCATTAGGAGCATTTTTGTCAGTGATGCCTCAGTTCCTAATGGGACGGTAAATATGGAGAGTTTTCACATTGTACACTAATTGAACTTGACCATATGAAGTAGTTTTTAATCTTACACCTATATTAAAAGCTTGACAATGGTAGTTTCTTAGATAACAGGGAGGTTTTAATAGGTGATTTTTTTAGTACTGACTTTCTGATTTCCTCTCTGAAAACTTAAGTCTTTCTACAGGTAAGTAAGAGAGAAACCTCAGGATTCTACAGAACTTATACATAATTAAGGATAAAGTGGGTTGATTTTTTTCAGCTGGAATGGATATATATAGATAAGTATTTCTTTCAGCAGTTCTCCTTTTTTTATATTTAAATGAACCGTAATGAAATCTTGATGGAAGAGGTTTCTTCCTCCATGTGGCTATTCATGCTAAGCTCTTTAAAATTATGAAGATTTGTATCTATGTCCACTGAACTCAGGGAGAGTTAAATATCTAAATAATGCTTCACATCTAAGCTTTAGTGCTTACATAGTTATCAGAAGCAGTTCATACCTCTCCAATACTTTGTCATCCTTACCAGATCGTAGTTTAACGTAAAACCCACTCTGTCCCTCAGCAAAATTAAAACTTATTTGTGCATCTTCTTTAATTCCAAGACCAATACCTGTGATAAGGAGGGTACAGAAAGAATTATATCTGGGGACTGTGGTATGAAAGTGGCCACAGTCACTACTCTGCTTGGGAACCTGTACTGGACAGCACAAGCCAGAAGCAGAGCTATGGAAATCTCTGATTTAACCCAAACTCACAACCAAGTTCTGAAGATTATCCATTCTCCACAACACTGAGCAAAACCTAGTGGCCATGGGGACTTCACTGTCATCCATCACAATATTGAAGGTTTCCACTTGACCACACAGTCAGAGGGGATATCTGCTCTCCGTTTATCCCAGTGTAGTATAAATGTTCTCAAGCTGGCTTCAGTTTGCTCAGCAGACTTGCTGTAGTAGCTGCTTGAATACAGACAAACTGGCACATGTGTTTTGCAGCCTGTGTTAACCTCTTTATAGACACAGATAAGTTACTACTAGATCCTTAGCTAGCTAATTTTAAACTAGCACAGAAATCTCTGTGTTACACGTCTATTGTGTAGGTAAGAACCTGGTGCCAGTATGGAAAATCATCAGCATTGGGTGTATATGGACACATGTGGATGGACTCTGCCTCTGTCCTTCAGTCTAAAGAATGACCTCCTAAGCCCTGGAAGCAGCTTTTTTTCTCTTTAGCTTGAGAAAATATTGGGGTTAGAATGGTCAGAGCATTTTGAAAAAGGTATGAAGATACCTATCTTTTTTTTAAGCGAAAGCACTGGAAATGGGTTGATCCTCCACTTTGCCTGCATATAACAGGAATGAACATGTATGATCACAAGGCTCATAAGTACTTCCTGCAAAGCACAGTCTTTCACGTGTCAGTTGTATTTTACATAGTTGTTTTCCAGTTATAATTATGAAAGGATAAGTGTTACTGTGGACAACTCCTCTACAAGTGTATCAGCTTGCTCCCCAGCATCGTCTGAGGGCCATCCAGTCACAGATGCTACAGAAACACCCAGCACTTTGAAAAATTTTGGTAAGCAAAAGCTCTGATACTGGGTTCCCTTTTTCTGTTTGTCACCATTTTATACACCCTCTTTTGCTGGAAAGCAGTTTAACACCCCTGTTAGAAACCATGATATACACAAACCCACCCAATAATGACTGACAATTTTTTTTTTTTTCTGTCACAATAAAGTGTTGTCAGAATTATGTTCACAGAAATGTAAATGTTTATGGCCTGCAGGATGTGAGAAAACAACAAATTCCTATCTGTGGCTCTTTGTGTTGATGGGGAACCTTTTACGTGGAATTGGGGAAGCACCAGTTATGCCACTGGGGGTTTCATATATCGATGATTTTTCTAAAGAAGAAAACTCTGCATTTTACATAGGTAATATGCAAATGAGTAATTCTTATGCTAAACATTCTTTTCTTTAACATCTCTGTAGCCAAGCAAATACTCATCAAAAAAATCTACCTCCTCTATTCTGGATAATTTTCTGTTGTATAGAGACAAAAAAGCAATGCAAAAGAGATTTCATATTTATTTTTGAAGGATGTTTCATAGATGTTCCTTTTGCTTTCCCCAAGTGGCTTCCTCTACCTGTGCCAGTTTTCTCTGTGATGAAGAGAAGCATGATCAGATACTCATTTTCTCCAATGTGAGAAGTCATATCTGTCTTATCTGACATATCATCTTTAGTACCACAGCTTCAGAGGATAAAGTTCTTCCTAATCACTGTTTCACTGATAAGAGACTGATCCTTAATGTAAGGATCAGTCATCTTTAGTACCACAGCTTCAGAGGATAGAGTTCTTCCTAATCACTGTTTCACAGATAAGAGACTGATCCTTAATGTAAGTTACAGTTATCACAGTAATGTAAACATGTTTCAGAAGTTTTACCTGACTTTTTAAATTTTATATGCAGCACATTTCCTCATGAAAGCTTTTTAAAGTCACTAGTTACTGGAGGAAAAACCAAACCCTTGCCAGGGCGTTGTAACCAGTCCCCTCTAATTGGGATTTTGTTGTTGTTGTTTTGATGGAAGAAAGCCTATTTCCCAAGACAGAAAGACTTACACCCAAGCTAATTAATTTATTGCAAAACTGCTTTAATAGCATGGAGTGTTTGTGTGGCCGAGGGAGGTCAAAACTGTTGCCTGACGTAAACTTGGTGAAGTTGAACTAGTCATAAAGATAGTAAGGCAGTTTCAGTTTCAGTATGTAATGCTGCAGGGTAAGGCCATTGAAAAGGTCTTCATCTGGGGGTCAGGAAGTCTGCAAGTTGAAGAAAATGGAAGTATTATGGAGGGACCTGACAAAAACAAAAGTTCGACTCAGCAGTTATCCAAAAGATTTGTAATTGTGTCTGAGCTTCTGATTGAAGGTATTTTTAAAAGTTCAGCTGAATTTTTTTTCTTGTCAGAATCTGATCTGGGAGAGATTGTGACAGGTTGGGGACTACTGAGGAAGTTAGGTCAAACATACAAAGTAGACAAAAGAGAATAGCATGGACTCAACCAAAATGAAAATTTGTCTGGGTCATGCAAGTGAAATAAATTATATTGTTTCCAGATTATGAAAACATTTCATTATAACATTCTGAACAGCAATTTTTAATCTCTTATTCCATTTTGATGGACTGACCCAATTTGCAGAAACGTGAATGTTGAAATAATCTTTTCCATAAAGCTGAAATTCCTTTTCTTGACCAACTTTAATTCTTTTCTATATGTGATTTCTTAATCAGTTGACTGAATCAATTTATGATCAGTGTTTTTGTAAAGTACAAACCCAATTGTCCTATAATAAATACAAAAAAATCAGTCAAGCCTTACTATTGATCTTGTTATTTGACCCTGAGCAAAAAGTTTCATAGAATCATAGAAGCCTAGAATGGTTAGGGTTGTAAAGGGCTTTAAAGATCACCTAGTTCCAACCCCCCTGCTATGGGCAGGGACACCTCCCACTAGCCCAGGTTGCTCAAAGCCTCATCCAGCCTGGCCTTGAACCCCTCCAGGGATGGGGCGTCCACAGCTTCTCTGGGCAACCTGTGCCAGTGTCTCACCACCCTCACACCTTCCTGTCTCTCCTTTTTCTCCTGCCCTTAGATGTTTTGTTGAGTAAGAACATAAGTTATTTTGAGGCAAAGACAGCTTTTTATGAAGTGTCAATAGAACGCATTAAAATCTTTTTATCAGAGTGCAAATGCTAATTGACAGCAATAAAGACAGAGTTACCACAGGAAGGAACAGAAAAGGAAAAATTAGTGTTTTTGTTAAGCTGTCTTACAGAATTTAGTGGAGGATGGTAGCTTTTATGTAGTACTCTGTAAGACAGGAAATGGATATTTTTAAAATTTTTTTTTTAGGAAATGCTATAGTTTTCAGACTGACTTTTACAGAACCTTTTAAATTTATGTAGTTCTACTAGGCCATCAGCGTGGTCCTGAGGTGTTACAATGCATGGTACACCAGATACAGTCCTAAAAAGCTCCTCTGCATAGGGTCACTACTCAGTGTGACTGTAAGGTATAATGATCTGACCCTCAGTGTCTACATGCAATTGCCATTTTTCAAGAGACAGGACTATCAGGATCTCAGTGGTTTGCTTTGTTCTGAGAGGGGCCTTTGGTGGAGTGACCTTTGAGGCCAACTGCTCTTCCTGAGGAGTTATTTCATAAATACTCTCCCACCCTAAGTGCCTAATTTATTCAGGTATTTTATCGTCTTCAGATGTTTCTCTTCTGTTTAGTTGCCTATAGAAGAGTTGCCAACATACATATGAGGATTTGACCTATATTAATAAGCTTTCAGTAGCCAATTTTTAAAAATAATTTATGATTTTATTTGAAACTGAATGTTGACATGGTTAATTAATGACAGTAGCCATCAGACTTATCATGTATGAGGAAAAGCAGTCAATTAAAGATATTTAATTCACTTCCATGGATTTCTCACTAAAGCGGAGGCTGTGAATGAATGAAATTTCATCGCTGAGTTGAGCACTAGTGTATAATCTTGTATCTATTGAACCTATGACTTCAATAGAAACATATCTGAGGCCAATGTACGTTGTAAATTTTAATACCTGTTACCTGCTAAATTACTCACCAATACAAGGGCTTGTGTGACCTATGTCAATATGCAGCAGCTGATTAACTGACAAGTCTGCCTGATTTACTGTTTTTGGTTTAGTCTGTTTATTATATTACAAAGGAAAAATACACCAAGAAAATATCACAGTGAACTTACTTGATTTTTTTTAAAATCACGATATAAACATACTATCTTAGTGAAGTTATTCTTGAATTTAAAGGGTATGCAACTGTGAAATTTAATTTCAAAGCTATATACATGCAAAATTATTGCACATGTGCTCCTTAGCTTATCTGATAGCTAAGGAAGCTATCTGAAAGAAATATACTGCATACAATATACAAGCCCATTGGTATGGGTGTGCTGTTCTTTATCTGTTTATTTTAGTAACTTGCCACTGATTATTTGAACAGTTAGCTGATTTGCTCATTCTGGTGCTGAATGAATCAACAAAGATTCTGTCTAATGAACAGGGGCCCTTATCTCTTTGTTGCCTACTGAAAATATCCTCAGTATCCTGTACCTAGTTGCATGTCCACGCATTTTTATTGTCCCTGTCATCCTAATGTGACTCCAAACTGCAAAGATAGGCCCTCTTATATACACATCATCAGATCAGCTACTACTACTTAAAATTAAACTAGGGTCCTGAACACTTAGTACAGGGAAAAATCCCGACTTACACAATCACAGAACATCATGCAAGATGTAAACAGAGTTGCAGGTAGACTTATGACTCCAACGGGCCTAGAGTTATATGTATGTTCATTAGTTAACTGCCACAAGCTCAACAATGCAACCACAAAAATCTGAGGAGAGAATTGAGGAGGACAGATAAAACTCATTGCAGTGCTGTTCTCTTTCTTCCTACTTCTTCCAAGACACCAGTCTTTCCAATGAAATGCAGGCAGGGGTCCGCGTGAGACCACGCTTGCTTTGGCAAAGCCCTCTGCAGGTGAAGGAGACGGCTTCCGCATTGCAGCTAGAGCATTAGCAGCTTACGGCTCATTTTCTTGCTGCTCAGAAGCTTCCCCTTAGGCATCCCCTAATGGCCTGTGCCCCTCTTCCATCTCCTCCTTCCTCTCTCCTCTCCTTGCCCTCAGAGTAGAAGGCGTGCTTGTCCACTGAATGTTTTCCTCGCTCTCCTGTGCTGTCTCTCTTCTCTTGCAGGCCTGGTGAGATCCTCGGGCATGTTTGGGCCAACCTTGGGCTTCCTGCTTGGATCTTTCTGTGCCAGCCTCTGGGTTGACATTGGCATTGTGGATGTCGGTAAGAGATCGTGGGGTGGTGCACTAACTGAGAAGACGGCTGTATAGGAACCTATATGCCAAGAAGCACCTTTCCAGGTTCCTATTGAAAAAAGGGGTGCTGTCTAGTGAGTTTTCCTACTCAAAAGCTAGTGTTATTTATATTTTAATACCTGCAGCATTGTAGTATGACTGGAATATCCCTTGATATCATTGTTTCATCACTTTCAAGTCTCTAATCCCAGGGAAAATTTGAGGACCTTCAAGGAAAAACTGTTGAGTTTGCAGATGGAAGAAGGAGGGGACAGTGGGAAATTGTGAAAGGGAAGTTCTTTTTGGGTGGTGAAGGGCTCTCTTGCTATCACTCATTCCCACAGAATGTGCTGGAAGATTGTAGCAAGGAAATGCCACCATGGGTCTAAATGGAAACATCTATTTTTGACTGTGTGGGACTGATTTGATTGAAGCTGCATTTCAATTCTTAAAATGAAACATAAATCACCTCTGTTCTGGTATTTAAATAATATAGAAAAGGATACCTATAGTAAGTTTAATTGCTCTGCATGGTATTTAACCTATTTTCCTGTCTTTCTGTATTCTACAGATTCCATTAGCATAAATCCTAAGGATACCCGTTGGGTTGGTGCCTGGTGGCTTGGATTGCTTATCTGTGGAGCGGTCAACTTCATTGCTTCATTGCCTTTCTGGTTTTTGCCGTACTCCTTACCAAAAGAAGGAGAGAATGAAAATCTGAAGATTGGTCATTTGCCTGTTCAAGGAAATAACTGTAAAATAGACCCCCCAGCTCAGCCACAGTTAAAGTTCTCAGAGGCAGTAAAAGGTGAAAGATTATTGCCCAAATGTTTGCATGTGACTTCTCTCTAATGGGTTCATTCTGAGCTGAGCATGTATTTGCAAAGCCCTCAGCAAAATGCACATTTCTGCAGTGCAAATGATGGACAAAAATGCTCCCTTTAATTGTATTATAATTACATGCTAAGGGTGTGTTTCAGGCCTCTTCTTATGTCAGACAGCTGGAAAAAGCTCATGCTGCTGCTTTGAGCACCAGAGATTCCCAGTTCAACATAGCAGTTGTCATATGATGTATTACAGCTATAATCTTATGATTATGAAGGAAGAGGGGGGAAAACATCTCATCCCTCATTAATGACCAATCCACAGCTGGTAGGCTACTTTTCACTGAGGCCAACATATGGGATGGGACTATGTTATGAAGGAAGAGGGGGGAAAACATCTCATCCCTCATTAATGACCAATCCACAGCTGGTAGGCTACTCTTTCACTGAGGCCAACATATGGGATGGAAACACGGGACTATGTGCTATGTTAGCTGTTGGAGGTGTTTCAACTGGATTCATAGCTCCTATGTATGGGCTCAATGATGCTAAATTAACCTTGTAATATCAGACTCAACTACCTATTGCTGGACTCCTCCAAGGGAGTTATCTGTATGTATGTATGCATGTGCACCCCTTAGTGACTATGGCAGATGTGTTTTGAACTCTCATCTTTTAGGCAAGTGTGCCAAAAGCCAGACTACAGGTTAAATGCAGGTTTTTGTCTTCAACTTTAATTTCATGGACTTAGTTACTCTAATCAAGGGTCTCAGTTAAGGTTCCAGTGTTTTGCTGCGTCTGGTGCAGCCTCATGTGGGGCTCTTGTGTGGTTTGTGAAGGCTTCTGTTTTAGGTACCAAACATTTCACTTCATGCATTATAGAGAGTCTTAATGCCCCTCTAAGGACACTCCCCTGTACAGGCATTGAGAACCAGTGTTGCAAGCCTTAGTGCCTTTGGCAAATAGTCCTGTGTCGCACACAAGATAACCTAGGATTTCTGATTCCCAGTTCCGCATGCATTGTGGCAGTCAGCCTTGTTGCTTCTGTAAGTAATTTGTTGGCAATAAGGAAAACTCTCACTTAAGCAAACTAAATCAAAGTTAGTTTTGTTATCTAAAGGATGTCAAAACAACTCTCCTCTGTGTTTAGCAGGGTGTACAGCATATACCTCTCCATTGCAGATTTCTTCCCAGCTCTGAAGAAGTTGTTTGGAAATCCAGTTTTCCTGGTGTACATCTTCCTCACTATTCTGCAGTACAATTCTCTTGTTGGGATGGTAACCTATGAGACAAAGTTTATGGAGCAACAATTTAATGTATCAGTGGCAAGAGCCATCTTTCTAATTGGTAGGTGCCTGTCCTTCTTTTAAATTCTAGTTCCAAAAAAAAGTTTTTTTGTTATTTTGCCTTCCTTTTTAGGAGGAGCTTCTGTGAACTTTTTTGTTAAAAAAGAGGTATGTAGTGAGTGGGTTATTAGTTTTCCTAACATATTTTGAAAATGGATGTTAATTTTAGTGTTAATTTTCCTCGTGTTCCTAATTTAGTGAGCTACTTGATTACTAAAACTGGGTGGCATTTTTTTTTAGGCTGAAATTTTTTTCAGAGTGAGATTTGGGTTATGAATGTGACTGTTTTCATGAACAAAAAAACCACACATAATCTGCAAGTAAGTAAAAACTAAAAAAAAAAAAATCAACTTAGAAAATGTCTAATGAAACGTGATTTTTCTTCTCAGAATAATGTCACAGTATAAATGTTCTTCTGTTTTGATTAGAAATACAAATTTTAAAAAAAAATAAAAAACCATTATATAAAATTGTTAGTAATTTCATTCAGCTCAAAGCTCTCTTTCTATTTGCCAGTTCTCTCAAAAATAAGTTCTTTATAGTGTCCTACAAAAAAAGAATGCTGGAATTATGTTAATCTTATAGTCATTAATATGGTCTCATAACCTGGCAAGAAAGCCAGGGTATTTGCGGTCACTATAGAATTGATATTCCCTTAGTTTAGTCTGAAGGTGGCCTGCTTTGCTGTGGGTCAGGTACAAATGTGGAAAGAACTTTCTTTTTTTAATCTTTTTTTTTGGTTGAAGGATGTTGCAAAAAACAACATGACCAAAACAACCAACCAAACAAAAAAACACATACAGAGACAGGCCAACCCCTCACAATAAAACCTTGTGAAAGCTCTCTATTTAACATGTAAGTATTAGGGCTGGAGTTTGTGAAATGCTGAACAAACTAAATCTAAATGCAAATCTTTTCCGTTATTCACTCTCAGAGCAAAATGGAATCCAATGCAAAACCAGACACTGTTTCATGTTTCATGTTTCATTTTGAAGGTGGTTTTTTTGTTACTTGCAGGAAGTTTAATGTTTTACTTTAGATGAAGAAGTATCCATTAGCCTAAGACATTAATCTAATTTACTCCAGTTCCTAACAGGCACCTGCATAGGTTTTATTATATCAGTAAGCATACAAGCAACAATATACTAAAAAGGTAGGGAATATCAAGGAACTAAATTTTTTGAAGTCATAACATGACTTGAAAGAAAATGAGGAAGTAAACAAAAATTACTTAAAGTTAATAAAAGGTCTTAGAACCTATAAGGATCAGTCCCAAAAGAGGTCAGTATCTGATATTTTGAAAACTACTTTAACCAGATATTTTTTCTAAAACGTGTCAATGCCAGTGACAGCAGTTAACAATTTTGTTGCCTCCTATTTGCAGGTGTGGTTCTTTTACCTATCACAATCCTGGGGATGTTTCTAGGAGGCTTTCTGATCAAGAAGTTCAAACTTCACATAACTGCGATGACAAAGTTCGCATGCATCACCTTTATCGTATCGTATTTGTTAAACCTCTTGTATTTTACGTGCAGTTGTGAGGTGCTCCAGGTGGCCGGTTTAACAGCACCCTACTCTGGGTTTGTATCCCCTTAGGTTTTTGTTGGTTGTGTAATTTGTCATGGTTGCTTCCTGCCTTGTGCTGAACATGGTGCACACACCCATATTCCTCTACTTTCACAATCTAATCTGGTTTTGCAATCTCATCTAGGCTACAAACCTTCTACTCTAGGAAACATTTTGATTTTAATTTGGATCAATTCTGAAATGTGGCTTCCCTGCTGATTTACTGTAGCATATTGCTGTATCTTTTGCATAAAAAACCAAGATTATATGTGTATCTGTTCAAAGACAACAAATTTTCATTTAAATTGGTGTATATTAGGTCATCTGCTAGTGTCAGTCACTGTGGTTTCAGCTACAGTGGAGTTAATGTGATTACATCATTTTATTGTTCCCTTGGTGGTGATACACACAAGAAAATTCTATGTTTTGGGATACACTTGTCAGGCTGAAATGATAACTAGTGTTGGGGATGAGCAGAATCCCCCAATTCTGTTTTTCAAGTTTAGTTTAAACTGTATATTTATTTTTCTAAATGGTTTATTGCTATTGACAATATACCTCTATATTCTGGCAAATTGATAGTTAAGAGGAAGTTTATCATTGGCAATTGAAATTTTTATATTCTGTCTCAAAGCTTTAATTTAAAGCTTGTCTCCTGCTCCATATAGGCAGTGGGATGTAAAAAGTGTTGAAAGTGGTTGCCCTGTCATCTCCCCATAGCTTTTTTTTTTTTTTTTTTTTTTCTTTGGGAGACATTTTTTACTGTGAGAGTGGAGAGGCACTGGAACAGGTTGCCCAGAGAAGCTGTAGATGTCCCATCCCTGGAGGTGTTCGAGGCCAGGTTGAATGGGGCTTTGAGCAACCTGGTCTAGTGGAGGGTGTCCCTGCCCATGGCAGGGGGGTTGGAACTAGGTGATCTTTAAGGTCCCTTCCAACCCAAACCATTCAATGTTTCTATGATACTCTAGATCAGTTCTTATGAACTTGCATGGGGCATTACCAGCCTCCCTGGGTACCTGGACCTGCTGACCTGCCTGTGTCCATTTTCTCAGCTTTGAGGTAGACAGTGATCCGGTCAGAAGCATGTGCTGCCCAAACAGACATTCTCCCTTACCAGGGCCATGGTCATTCTTTCTTGAGAACATTTTGCTGACTCTATCAGCCTGCTACAATTGCCTACTGTTTAAATTTAGCTCAGTATGGTCCAACAAATTTCAAGGGATTTTAAAGGATTAAACTGAATCCAGCAGGGCCTGCTAGATTTTCAATTCAGACAGAAACTCAGTCCTGTGTTATTTGAAACTGAGTCTATGTTCAGAGAAATATCTAAGTTGTCTTGGCAAACCTGACACCTAGTTCATTTTTGAGGTTAGTTACATAAAAGATGTCAGAGGTTAGTGAAGGGGAGATAACTCTTGTTGAGGGCAACACCTGATACTGTAGAGTGAATTAAAAATATGCAGAAATATCAACAGCGAATACTGAAAGAGCAATTACAGTTTCTCCAGGAGAACTGAGTCTGGAGAATTTAGCATGTGCTGGGATTGTTCTGGTTAAGTGAGTCACATGCTGTTTTACCAGTTTAACAATTTGTAATTTGAAGATGAGCAGCAACCTAACGAGGGATAACCCCCATCCCCCCAGTTATTTTCCCTTCTAGAAGACTTAGGAGAAATGTAGCCCCCTTGAGGTGTATTTTGGATTGGGGGGCTGGGAGGAAGAAAAGGCAAACTTTGAACACTTTTTGTTTCGTATTCTCACTTCAAGGCAGGGGTGATTTGTAGATGCGTACTTCTAACGTCTTCTGAAAACTGAGCCCTGCTGCCATGCCCTCAGAGGTGCTGGCCACTTTTTAAATTCTCAGTGCTAGTTGTCATCTGCTTAGTTTAGCTCACTGGGGCCTGAGTTTGATGTTTCTTACAGAGATGTTGGTAAAGGTGGGAGCTATTGTCCATGACGATACACAACAAGAAATGAGATCTAATAAGAAATGGGGCTGAAGGTGCTCCCAGGTGCAGGGCTGCTGCTGAATACTGTCAGAGCTGGGACAGAAGTAGTGCTTATCAGTCAGACTCATGCAACTTTCATTGCCACTAACTGTCTCTGATCCAGTGAAAAAGGTGTCAGGAGCATCTTGCTGCTGTAGTTTTATGTAGTTTTATATCACTATTTCTAGCACACAGTTACGGAATGATATCTACTGCTAAGGAAAAGCATGGCCAGTCTACTGGTGATAAGAGATTCTAGGTACGATTTTATTTTTCTTGGGTTGAGCTTTCAAATGAAAAAGTGATACCAAATATTCCCTCTCAGCCAAGAATACCAAGTTTGTGTGTTCCATGCCTTTTCAGCAATGATCCATGAAGAAGTTAATGCTTGATAAAAAGATCTCAAGAGAGCTTTGGTTTACCTGAAGTTACCTTCGTCTCCATATAACAACTTCACAGTCTATCGGATGGTAGCAGATACCTGCCCATGTTTATTGCTTCCCTTTCTCCACATTTTTCCTGCCTACTCCCTGATCTTTTGTTTGACTACAGAATTCCACTAAATATTTTTTTTTCTTTCTGTTTTCCTCCAGATTAAAACATCTTTCCTCCCCCAAAAACAGCTTCCTGGCCAGTTGCAATGCTGACTGTGGCTGCAAACTGGATCAGTGGGACCCTGTGTGTGGGGATAACGGGCTCACTTACATGACAGCCTGCTTTGCGGGATGTAAATCATCAACAGGGATGGGAAAGAATATGGTAAATAGATAGGTGGATAGATGATTATAGATATAGCTGTATTTCTCTGTCTATTTATTTTTTGTCTTTGTGATTAAGAAATCCTGTAGACATAAACATTTATTCTATATGGTTTAACCTTGTAGAAACTGAGTGCAAGGTTGCCGTGAGCGTTTTTAAAAGAGTTGGGATGAGGTAACTGAAAACCGCAGACTCTCAACTTACATTTCTTGAATGCCTTTTTTTCTATTTTTTTTTAAATTTATTTTTTTCTCAGCAAGATGACAATACATTTTGCTTTAAGTTTCCCAGTAGTTCTCTTAACTGCATAGGTACAACACATCTTAGAGGGGTTTGCTCTAGAAGACCTTTACTAGTCTGGTTGTTATCCTAGCAAACTCCCATGGTGCCAACTCATGTGCAGTAGAACTGTATAAAATTGTGAATTCTGGTTTCACAAACTGTTAGAGATCATACTGGAATTGCATCTAAAGTAATAAGCCTAAATTGTACAGCCAAGAGGTCCTGTAAATATGCATCTGGCCATTTTTTTTCAGTGTATCAGCAGCAAAGACATTTCTGGGACTTCAAACAATCCTAGCTGGGCAAAACCATTAAAAACAGTAGGTTTGCAGAAGTCTGTGTGAATGGTCATGTCTTCTGGCAGAAGCAGAATTGTATTCATGTAACCATATCGAAAAGGACAAGCAACATCTTCGGGCTTATGTCCATATATCCCAGCAATATTCTGTTTCGCTTCAGGGCAATTGGCTTTCAACTCCATGTTTCCTACTAACTTCAAAGGCCTACTGTCAATCCAGTGCCAAGTGCTGTTTTACATATATAACAATAGATACGCATGTTTGCATTGTTGGGTCCACTTCTGTGTTTTTATTGTTACTCGTCTGCTTCATAGGTTGCTTGAGCAGAATGGCTGGATAACAGTTCGCATCTGAATTGTATAGCTATGACCCATTTTAAGCATACACAGAACACCTTCTGTCTTAGCAATGGCATTGCTGAAACTGGATTCACAGTTGCTTTGTGTCTCTGGAGCAGCTCAGAGGGGCTGGAGCATACCAATGAACTTGGCCATCAGTCTGCAGAGATGATGAGGGAGGTTCTTTCAGTGTAAACAACAGCCTGCCTGTTATGGGGAGTGAAAAATCTAGCTACTAAAATAATTTTGTGCCACTGAACTCTGATTAAATAAATTCTTCTCATCTTCTTCTTTCAGGTGTTTCACAATTGCAGCTGTGTGGAAGGACAAGGGCATGGACTTGGCAATTCCTCTGCAGTTTTGGGACAATGCCAAAGAGAAAGCTGTACCAAAGCATTTCCCTATTTTTTAGCATTACAGACTGCATGTGCATTTATTCTAGCCTTAGGAGGCACTCCTACATACATGATTATGTTTAGGTGAAATACTTTACCTTACCTTGGCCATAAAGCTTGGGGAAAGTGAAACAAAATATGGTATCTACTATTTCATTCGTATTGTGAGGAATGGCATGCTGATCAAACTGGGGCTCTGAGTCTTTGCCTGTACTCTGAAATCCATCTCTGTTCGGAGGCACAGCAAAATGCCTCTCCAATTTAATTCCGATTTAAGGCTGAGCAAATACTTTGGTGATGAAATGGGTGGGCCTTATGCTGGTCCTGAAGATTAGTTTTCACTTACAATGACAGGGATTTTTTTAACACAGCGATGAACTTGAAATAAGATGCAGTGCTAAGACATATCCAAGGTGACTATGCTGTTCACATTACTCAGGAGAAAAACATGCACCTTTGTTAAGCCTTATTGCCTCAGAATGTTTTCTGTGTTGTGAGAAGTCTGATACTCCCATTTTTGTCAAGCTGGTATAAACAGAACTATGTCAGCAGCAATGATTTTTTTAAATTTTTGTTCTTTCAGTTGTAAATCAGTACTGCTATCTTAGAAGAAAAGGCAATGTTCTGTGCCTTTCACATGGAAATTTCTTTCCACTCTTGCTCACGGGTGAATTACAATCTTCAGTAGTCAGTGCACATGACTAGATAACTCTCTTTGCTAAGCTGCTGATTGTTCTGTGGTATTTCTAAGTGCAACCAGTCTTACCGCATGCCTGGATTATGGACAAGGCTAGCTTTGCTAGGCAAAGTTTTCTGAATACTAATATGTATAATGAGAAGCCTTTCATGTTAATGCTGAAAAGACAATATTCTGATGTACAAACTCCAGTTGAGGAAACAGGCTGTCCATAGCAAGTCTCCGTCCTGCCCCTGTGCCAGCTCAGTACTCCCCTCTGCCTTATAGGAATTCTTCCAGTTCATCTGATGGACACAGGCTGTTTCTTCACTGGTAGGGATGAGGTGCTTTTGAAGCCAGGTAGTTCACCTTCACTGCCTCTCTGTAAAATGCTAGAGGCAGATGTGGTTTTTACTTGCATGTGGCTAGCAAGGACTGCAAACACTTGTTCCCTCTGTTCACCACTGCAAAATGTAGCCCCTTCTAAAGTAAGGCAGCTTCTTGGAGCTTAACTTATGGACATGATCTACCTACTTTTAGTTGTTTAATTTTAATTTTCCCATGCATCCTTTCCCAAAAATCTTTCCAATCTCTTTTGCTTGGGTTCAAGATGAGTTTCTGTAGATTTTCCCATTTATTTCAATGAGAGTTCATCCACTGAAGTCAATGGAAGGCACCTCTACATCGGAACTTTAACTTTAGTGAATGTTTTCAATTAGGGTTTGAGTGGGCTATGCTAGGTAGGCCACAATATTCTTGCAATGGGGCACATGCAGATGTTCACAGCATGGCTATAGCTACATTATTTTATTGTTCCCCAAAATCACATACTATTTTTCTTTCCTTTTTAGATCTGTTTCACCAGACCTGAAATCCTTTGCTGTTGGGATTGAAACTTTAGGTGGTAGAGTACTAGGTAAAACTTCATTTCTTTGTGGGGTTCAAATAGGTAGTCAAAGAGATAGACCAAAGCTAGCCAATGCAATGCACTTGCTCCAGCTGAGAACAAAAGAAATTTTCCTGAATTTTTCTTTGTAAGCAGAAAATTCAAAATGTTTGGAGGAGGTTGGTACGTGTTTCCTGGTATGTAATTACACATTAGAATCATAGAATGGTTTGGGTTGGAAGGGACCTTAAAGATCACTGAGTTCCAACCTAATTATGATTATCTCTTCAGAATTCTGGGATTAATTTCCTCATTTCTTTACCATGATATTAAGCATTGAGATCTTAATGTCTGAGATCATGTAATAAGAATTTTCTTTGCAGGAGGACTCCCAGCCCCTATTTATTTCGGTGCCTTGATAGATGAGACCTGTTTGAAATGGGGGACAAAAAACTGTGGGGGATCTGGATCTTGCCGGGTATACGACACTAAAGCATTCAGGTAAGCTGAAATCTTTGGTAAGTAGTTGGGAATTTGACTTCTGAGGTAGCTTTGGGCACCAAGGAGCAAGGTATACTTTGCCCGTGACAATTGTCAGTAGACTGATTAGGATACTAAAAGGACCAAAACTCCTTATTTGACTGGGCCTTAATAGATCAAATAAGCCAAGTTGTTTTGATTCAATCTAACATATGACATTGCAGTATATTGCCTTACATTGCCAGAATTGTTTCCTTTATTAAAGCCTTAGTGCACTGAATAACTCTGCGGTGCTTTGACTTTGTGGGAGGCTGAACAACCATGGAGTAAATGTAGCACTGAAGGTGCTCTTCCTCATCCTTCACTTCTCTGCTTTGTAATGTATAAGACACCTCACAAAATCCACTTGGAGAAGGGACGCAAATGTCTGGTGGTACATGGAGAGCTCCAGCCAGGAGCACCAAGTGCTGCCAGTGAGGTGCTGGTGGAAGGCTGGGACAACAGGCAAAAAGCCCCAGCTGGTGCAGCTCCTCCTGTCCCAGCCCTAAAATATAGTCTGCTGAATGGGAGCACTCTTCAGACAGGAGGCATTTCTGCTAGGAGCACAGGACCTGATTAGAACCTGCCTGGAGCTAAATGTCATGAGGTGTTTGCTTTCTGTCTGTTATTTCTCAAAATGCTGAGCAATACCTGGCTGAGAACAGATGGTTTTGCAAAAGTGTATTTGATATCTTACTTGATTCCACTCAGAATTGTCAGGCCTTATTAATATAAACATATTCTGTCACCTTTTTTTTTCTAGAAATGTGTATCTTGGCCTCATTGCAGGACTACGGGCAGGATGTTGTCTCTTATACATAGTACTCTCGGTTTTAATAATGAGACGCTTCAAGCCACATGGCAAAGAGATGACAGATAGTAAAGATATAGAAAGATCAACCAACAAGGAACCAGATGCTGCCAACAAGAAAGAAATTCTTCCTGGTGCAAGAACTTCATCAGAGAGTGAGGAAACTTGTATGTAAAAAAGAAACAAGGTCTTTTCATAACTTTGCCTGGGCTTCAGTTTTTCTAAGCACAACAGGAGTCTAATTACTGACTTCAACAGCCGGTTTACATTGTGAGGGTTCAAAAAAATAACTTTGAAATATTGACTTTTAATTTGCTTTACCCTATCCTCTTCCTCTCCTCATGTGAAACAATAGAGGGAAAAGGTTTTCAAAATTTTGGGGAACTCTCCCATCCTCTTGCTCTCAGTCCCTTTCTAGACCAACAGTAGGACTAGCCAAAATTTTAATTTTTCAAGTCTCATAAATTTGGTTATGATTGAATATTTGAAAAGAAGAAATCCAAAATAAGCTTCCTTTCCATTTTTCACTGACTTTATTTCAAGTCTTCTTGCTCTGTATTTAGTCCTACAACTCTCAATGGCCAATCAAGTTACATTTGCCCAGTTGCTCTGATGGCCTTTGCTGCATGGTTCATGATCAAAGCGCTTTGTTCCAGACTGCGGTCCATGGCCCATGCTCAGGTGAGAGCCCCAAGGCTGTCAGTGAGCACTCTCTGAATGAGAACTGCACAATGAGCCTGGGATTTGGCTTGAACACATTAAACAATCAAAATGGATTGCAAACAAAAGAAAGTGGTGTATTAATTTTGCAACACATATCAGTGTTGGGTTTGAGTAAAATTACTCTGAACTGATGCAATAAAGTGGCAGGTGTTTAAGTTTCTTTGATTTTGATGTGTGTGTATATTTTAATGACCATTGCATTTATACCACGTGTATATAGTTTACCTTTCTTGTTTAAGGAACCTCCAGTAAGCCTTGAAATACAGTGCTGAAACCTTGCAATTTCCATGGACAGCCTAGTCCAGAGAGAATCTTTAATAAAGGATGCTTCCAACAGTCATTACTGGGAAAAGAAGTCTCTAAAAATACTTGATGTCAATATTTCATTGACAACTTCACAATGGGAGCAAACATGCCTCGTAAGATCACTTCAGGTTTTGTCTTTATCATCACAGCCGTTTTGCTTTCTTTTCTGAAGAGTGTCTCTGCTCACTGCCACCCTGTGCACAAGCCTAAAATTAGGAAACAAGCTTTCTTTCCTAATCTTAAACTTCCTTGGGACATGGAAGAGAGCACTGCACTAATATAAAGAATATCTACTACCCCTTATCTGTGAAAGTAGCAAATCAGAGGGCTACAGAGAGGGACTCTGGATATTAGGTGGTCTTCTGGCTTTTTTCCCACCATCTGCCCTGTGTAAGTGCAAGAAGATGAATGGGAAAAGGGTTGATGTGGTACTCACTAAAAGCAAGTTCTTCATATCCTGGCCTTGGGAATGGATTTGTTGCTTTTTATTGCTTAAAGTCAATGACCAGAACATTTAGAGGTTGTCTTTTATAATCACCGCTGGGATTATAAACTGCTAGCGGATGTGGGGAAGCAATGTGTGTTATAAGGGAACAAGAATTAAAACTTCTCTAGTACGGACGATATCAAAATTGCACGTAGGTCTGCAAATAATTAAAGAAAAATCCAAGTTCCAAAAACCTCAGGAATTTTACACAGAGAAAATCATGGTGTGTCTTTCTCCTTCTGCAAACAGTATTTTAACTTTGAATAAATATATTGGCAGTTCTAGAAATGCTTTTGATCTGCACTAGACATATAGACTCAGTCAGGTGACTCATGCTAACATCATTTCCCTTTTACTTCTGTTGTTTGGGTATTTATTTCTGTGCATTGTTTTTTATATTACAGAGGTTTTGATGAGAGCATCTTTTGCTTGATTTTCCCAGGAGGTAATGTTTTATCAAAGGTGCGTTGATAATTGATGTCAGAATAGAACTAAGATTCTGGTCGGGTCTGATGATTCATGTCCAGATATTTACCCCAGATGCAACTTGGTAAAGCGAGCTTTTTCAAACAAATAAGACTTAACATCATTCTTCATAACAGTCCCAAATCAATAATAGCATAAGCG
This sequence comes from Pterocles gutturalis, assembly GCF_000699245.1. NCBI lineage: Eukaryota > Metazoa > Chordata > Aves > Pterocliformes > Pteroclidae > Pterocles > Pterocles gutturalis. Next base: position 2,511 of record NW_010103258.1, on the reverse strand, counting down.
CTGCCACAGGTGGTATTAAATGAGCCTCTGGCTCAGTATGCTCCCAAATTCAAAGTTGTATCACTCACCTACGTTTTCAACATGCCCTGTTTCTTGTGTGCAAGTCTAAGCACTCTCCTGTGAATAGCAGGTAGAAATTTCTTTAAGGGAATAATTTGTTCTTCAACAAGCAACTAGCACTGAATATACAAAAAATGAAACAGGTGGTCAACCAAGTAGTGTTTTACAAAAGGTTTTTGTCCCCTTGCCTCTCACAATAGAGGAAAAAATAAGGGTATACTCCCTTTTAGTCCCTCCTGCTCCAAACACAAGGTTTCACCAACCAGAGAGGCACACAGGCCCCTGGGACTCTGGTTTGATTGCAAAGCCAAATTGCTGGTATCATTGTCCTGTGTGATAGCTGCGTCAGCATGCTCAGAGCTAGCTCTGACATCTCTGAGCTCCATCACTGGGAAGATCCTCCGGGAGCAAAGAGAAACCTGTTGTATTCTAAGGTGGTAAGAGAAATTGTTAACCAAGAAAACTATTTTGGAGGTAAATTTGCAACCACACCAAGTCAGGCATGGTTTTGAATAAAGACAGCAAATCAGTAGTTTAGAAATCATTACAGACAACTTGATGGGCCGTAAATCATGGGAATTCCAATGAAGAAATAGTCAAACCAGTGATTTTTTCTCAGATTGTGGGAGGTTTAAGGGCATGAGCCTTGTGTTTACCCAACTCTTGTTTGAGGCTGTCAAAAAGCCCTTTAATGGTATTATAAAAGTCCTTCTGTCAGAATAACTATGGACACCAGAGCCTTATCCCAGAAGACAGTACAGTTATTTGGCATTTCTTTACTTTTAGATGCATAATCAAGCAGACATAATGACCTATGACTACCTGTTTTTATGATATTTTCTAGTTGTTTATCAAGGAGAAAAAAACCCCAGTAGCCCTAAACCCACAGTTTTCTGTATGCATTAGGATCATATACCCTACAAAGACCAAGCCTCCTGTGGGTTTTGTGTCCCCATTATTAACAAGTCCTGTCTATCCTGGCACAAAAATAAATTGGGAATAGAGTACTAGCTGTTCAGAATATACAGAAAATACTTCAGGCTGTCAAATTAAATTTAAAGCATTTCAAATATTTTAACAATACAGCAGGAAGGTAACATTAGATTTAGTTTACCAGCTTTTCACTGTAGAATATATTGTAATTTTGTCTACCTCTAATTTGGAATATGGTCAAAGATTTTTCTATCTGAAACTGTTAATATAGGTCTGAATTGTATTATTTTCTCCAGTGTTACTTATATATCTTACTTTATAATTAATTTGTATTTTTATTCTGAGCTACTAAAGTATAACTTAATCACAGCTCAAGTCAGCCAAGAAGAAAAAAGAAAAAAATCATGCTACAAGTGCACCTGAGTTTTGAGGCTGAGCAGGTTTCTTCATGACACCACTCTGCACTAATATTCATGCGATTTGTAAGTGCAGAGACTGCTTTTTTAGAGGAGAAAAATTACTTGTTTGTGCATGGCCATGGATGTGGCGGGTGGAGAGTGGTCATGGGAAACACATAAGCATGCTGTATGTGTCCTAAGATGTTTGCCCATCTCTTTGGCCAGATCTGTGTTATGGACAGGGTGGACTCTTGAGCCCAAGCCCTGCCTAATGCACCAGCAGTGCCCTGCAGGAGATGGCAGTCCCTTAGCTTAGCTCTGAAAACCCAGTGTTGCAGTCTCAGGTTAAGAAAGACGGGAGACAGTTTCTCCCTCATGCAGTCAGGACTCTTTTGAGCATCAAACAATACCTGGCTATGACATCCATAGCACAACCAAGTGCAGCACAATTGGAGTAATTGTGTGGGTTTGGACAGGCTGTGTGTTGCATGTGTGGTAAATCTGGCCTTCTCTGAGACCAACCATGCAGTCACTGCACTTATGGTCTCACTTTAGCTCCTGGGACTTGTCCTTCCTCTGTGGGATTAGCAGCTTAAGGCAGGGGTTGACTTCCACAGGTGTAGGTGTAACGAAGGAGACACCCATAAAGACTGGAAAGCCCAAGAGGTTGAAGCTGATGGTTAAGCAAGAGCTTCCTATGCAGCTGCCCACCCATGCCCTGTGCTGGGAGAGCTCCTGCCTGGCCCACTCATTGGATGCAGGCTGTTTTTTGGGTGTCTCTGGTACATATCCTAATGGTTGCGGTGTGGGACTGGAAGCAGAAAGTCTGGGATTGCTTTACAATGGGACTGAAGTGCTGTTTTTTTCCTTAGGTCTTCTAAAGGTACTGTAAAGTGATTACTACATTTAACGGAAACAAAAAAAAAAAAAAAAAAAAAGAAAAAGTAATAAGTCTTGAGTGATCAAGGCTACCAAGAAGCAACAGGCCAGCAGATTTCTGTAGATTAGGGGAATAAACTTAAAGAGAAATTGTTATATTGTGCTACACAGAAATTGTTGTAAGGGAAATACAGGTGGAGACAAAGTGTGCACACATGGCATGTACAGGACACCCAGGGGA
>NW_010103257.1:0-339 GCF_000699245.1 Pterocles gutturalis | reverse complement strand
TGCAGCACCCCAGAGCTTTGGCTTTTCCCTTCTCCTCTCCCAGGTGCAGCCACAGGGACCCAAAGGTTGAGCCGTCACCTTCCACCCATCCCTCCTCGTCACCATTTCAGAGATACCAAAACTTTCCCTGGGCTGCTCCAGAACTTGGGAGATTTTCCTGTCACTTTGCTCATGGGGCAGGATCAGAATTGAAGGGGAAGGGAAAAATAAAAAGAGGATTAAATGGGAAATTACAGCTGATTCCAGGCAACCACCACCATAGACCAGTCAGAACAGGGTGAAAGTAACTCCAATGCCATCCTGAAGGTTTTCTAGAAATCACACTGAGACCGTTCAGAG
>NW_010103256.1:6069-6524 GCF_000699245.1 Pterocles gutturalis | reverse complement strand
GCTGGTTGGGTTTCGGTTTAACGCTACTCTGTAAGGCTTTATAAAAAGCGAGGAGGAAGGCACGTGCTATTTTGGCTTAGATAGTTTCAATGGACAAACCCCTCACCATAACAATGATCAAACTGGCTGCAGCAGGGGAGAGGAGAAGGAGCTTTGCAATTCCCACGTTGGCCTTGGCTTTACGGGATTGCAGGGAGCACAAGGAGAGCAGCCAGCCTGCGGATCTCCCCTGCTGAAAGTGGTGCCGTTTATCACTGGGCTCCCTTCGCAGTGGGAGCGCTCAGGGACAGGCAGATACTTGTTCATCCATTAATTCTCCATCACTCAGGCGGTGTTACAAGAGAGGGGAGCAGACACAAACCATTAGCTGCAATCTGCAAGGCTGGAGGGATGCTGGGAGCTCCCCTCGCTTCCCTGCAGCCCAGCCGGAGCCCAGGAAAATCTCTGCAAATGGG
>NW_010103256.1:5316-5967 GCF_000699245.1 Pterocles gutturalis | reverse complement strand
GCCCGGCTCCCCACAGCCCTCCCATGTCCCCCGGCTGCCATCGCTCCCCTGGTTCCTGTTTCTCCCCGGCCCCCGCAGCTCTCCTGCGTTACAGCCAGAGCGGGGAGCAGAGCAGGAGGGTTTGGGTGTTGTCTCTCTGCCAGCCTCGACTCCAGAGCGTTATCCAGGGCTGGGCTGGATCTGCTGATCCCAGATTTAACCCCGGACACATCTCGTACCTCAGTCCTGAGCTGCTCGGGAACTGGGGAGAGAGGAGCCTCAGACACTGTGCGCAGGAGCCGATGCATTAACAGCCTCCCCCTCGCCTCTCCCTGCCCAGACAGAGCTGCCGGCACCCTATGGCCCCTGGATGGAGATTGCCCACGATCTGCCCCAGCTGATCGCCAGCCGTCGGCTCCGCTCACAAGTTCACCAGGTACCTGTGTTATCTCTCCTGGCTCTGGAGCTCTCTCAAACCGCGGTCTGACAGAGCAGGGTCTGCAAAACGCATGGAAAAGCAAACCACCAGCACAGCCGTGTCCTCAGCAGGGACTCGTGCAGTCAGGACTGATGCCAGGCAAAAGCAGAGCCTGACTTGGCACAGAAATAATCCCCGGGTGCAGCAGCTCACAAACCAGCAGCAGCAAATCTGCAGCAAACGCTGCAGGGGTG
>NW_010103256.1:3552-5164 GCF_000699245.1 Pterocles gutturalis | reverse complement strand
CCTCCGAGGGCGCGAGGAGCTGCACTTGGCACATCTGGTGCTCAGCTTCATCACCATGGGCTACGTCTGGCAGGAGGGCGAGGAGGGTGCCGCGAAGGTAAAAGCAACACAGAGCAGGTGAACTCGGCATCAGGAGCTGATGGTGCTACCATGGAGCAAAGCCCCTTTCATGGGACCGCAGCAGGAGCGTGTCCCCTCCTGCCCGCCCCAGGCACCTCTCACCTGTGTCCCTGTCTTCTCCTGTGCTTTGTGCCCTCCAGGTCCTGCCCCGAAATCTCGCCATCCCCTTCTGGGAGGTGTCACAGGCCCTCGGGCTGCCCCCCATCCTCAGCCATGCGGACTTTGTGTTGGCCAACTGGAGGAGGAAGAACCCCAACGGGTAAGTGGGCAAACACGGGCACACCGAGCTCGGCTCTTCCCAGGGTCAGGGCAGCAGCGTCGAGCCCCAGCAGGTCGCAACAAACAGCCCCCAATCTGCTCCTGTTCTCCCAAAACCCACTGAAAACCCACCATCGCTGGGAAGGGCTGGGAAGGGTCTTGCTGGGTGGGGGAGCTGGGGGCCTCTGGACCATCTGCCTCGGGGGACGGCGCTTCCTTTGCGCCAGCGACTCATTTGTCTCCCACCGAGCACAGTCTGTTGCCGAAACAATTCATGACGTCTCTGCTTCTCTCTCCTTTTCTTGTGCATTTGCTGGCAATAACCGGAACGCCTTCAGGCCTCTGGAAATTGAGTAAGTATTTAAGATGCTTATTTATTTGCTAACAGTATTAGTTTTGTTTGAGCTGGCTTAGCTCTCCAAAACTGCGGGGCTCTGCTTGGGTTGAGCCTATCTCTTGATGTATGAGCACAACACAAACAGCTCAGCCTTTGGCACGAGGATGCCACTGCAACACCGGCAAAGCGCCGTGACCGCGGCTGAACCGTGGGCTGCTCCAGTCCCTGCAGAGCCCCGCTGTCAGGGGCCAGATTTTAGCCCAGCTAGCGTGTGGGGAGGGTCGCAGACCCCTCAAACCCATAGCAGCCCCCATCCCTGTTCGCTCTGCGCCAGCTTGTCTCTGCCCAGGGCAGGTCAGAGGCTCTGTGAGCAGGAGGGTTTTGCTCAGGGGGCTCAACGGGTCTGGGGGTGTGCAGGGAAACCCCAAACGAGCACCCCCCTAACCCCCATGTGCTTCCAGGAACCTGGACACCATCATATCACTGCCTGGGGGTGAGAGCCTGCGGGGCTTCATCCTCGTCACCCTCCTGGTTGAGAAGGCGGCCGTGCCTGGGATCAAGGTAGGATGCTGCTGGCGAGCCGGGGAGCGCGTGCCTTCCCCCCATGTGTGCCCTGCAGCTCTGCTCACCTGGGGATCGCCCACAGCCAGGCACCGACACGGTGTCACCGTCCCCTGTGCGCCTGCTCGGGGGCTGGTGAAGGGGCAGAGCTGGCACAGCAGCAGCGGGTGTCCAGAGCCACAGCACACAGACATCCCAGCCCCTCATCCCTCCTCTCCCTCCTCTCCTCCCACAGGCCATCACTCGGGCCATCGGTGCCATCCCACAGCTCGATGCGGGGACCCTGCACAGAGCCCTGCGGGAGCTGGCAGAGGCCATCGAGGACATGAGCCAGGC
>NW_010103256.1:0-3514 GCF_000699245.1 Pterocles gutturalis | reverse complement strand
AGCGCATGTCCTCGCGTCGCTGTGCGCGCTTTAGCTCCTCGGATGCGTGAGCGTAAATGTGCTTGTGCTTGGCCCATGAGCCTCGCTGGAGGGATGGAGCGGGAGGAGGAGGAACAGCTCGAGGGAAGCTCAGTGCTCCCAGGATGGCATTTGGGCACCCAGATGGGGCTGGTGTAAAGCACGGGGGGGCGTCTGGGACGAGCAGCTCCGAGCGCAGATGCTGTGCTGCACACAGCGGTGCCCAGGGAGCCCGGCTGGGGGGAGCCCACCGCGGGGAGCGGGGAGCGGCACCAGGGAATGCACCAGCCCCTCCAGCCCGGTCCTTCTTGGAGCACAGGCTGGGCGGCGGGGGAGCACTGCCACACGGGGAACGCCGATGCAGAGGGAACTAACTGCCTTTCGCCCGCAGTAACGTCTGTGATCTGATTTCCTCCCAGATCATGTGGATCCAGCCGTGTTTTACACCGTGATCCGGATCTTTCTCTCTGGGTAAGTGCAGTGCGTTTCCCTCCAAAGGCACCGTGTCGGCAGCTCCCAGGGCTTGGGGGCACCGGGGATGTGCTGGGAAGGGGCAGCCCAGCCCAGCCCCAAATACTGAAAAAAATTCATTTGTCAAGGCAGAAACACAGCCGTGAGAGCCTGGCACTGCGGGTTTGCCATCCCTCATCTTCCCTGCGGGGCTGCGAGCATCCCCAGCTGCTCTGCTCCCGGGCTTCTCAGGGGGTTTCTATTTTTATTTCTCTTGAGCATATCTCAACATTCCTAAGCCAAAAGGCTCCATGCATCCTGATTAGATTTCTCTCATTTTTTATTCAAGCTGACCTTGTCTTGATGGTCATCAGCCTAGAAAAACATGCCTTTTAAATTCCCTTCTGCTTATAAGAACTTCCCACTAGTAAAGGTTACTATAAATACATCCCTGGGAGAGCTAAAAATATGATGGTATTTGATAATGAATCTATTTTCTCTGCATTTTTTGCAAAATCTGCTCCAGCAGTCAAACAGCCCCAGCAGCCAGCACCGAAAGCTTCATGAACTGGTGCATTCTTCAGAAGGTCACGAGATATTTTTGTGCCAGGCACATTAACTCTCAGAAATTATAACTCCTCTGTCCCTGTATGAGCCAGCATTTATCCATTTTTGCACAACAGGCGCACAAAGCCGGTGACAGGGGCTGTGAGTTAACGGTGTTCCGGGGAGGGGGGCACTGGCGCTTCCTGGGCTTGCCGAGGACGAGCAGCTTTATGAGAGGGAGGAAATCCCATTACAGGCTTGTTCTCTGCTGAAATAAATAAAGGCAGGCTGTCCTGTGCTGGCCTGAAGGACAAAGAACAGACAAAACCCCAAAGTACCAACTTCCAGGGCTCAGAATGGTGTCTGGGCAACTCCACCTGCTGCAGAGGCAAAACCTGGCTTCTCTGAACGGCCACCAGGATTTCAGGGAATCAATAGGTTGGGTGCCACTGTGTTACCCTGCCCAGACCAGTGCCCCCTCCCCTCCTGCACACCCTGAACGTGCAAACCCCTGTGGCACCTGCCGGCACCAGGACCCCAGTGGGAGATGGGTGTGCAGCTCGTCCCAGGACCATGCTGTGGGAGCCCCCCGGTGCGGGCAATCCCATAAAACCATCCCCAGCTCCTGGGCAAAGGATAATTACAGATTTCTCCCTATGCCTACAACCTCATTGCGCACCTCATCCCACTGTTTGATTTATCTCATGTTTGAGGACGAGGCTGAGCAAGGAGGAGGAGATCCATGGGCCAGGTCAGGAAGGTTTTGCTCCCATCTTGCCAGCCCAGGGTCCTTTCCCGCAGCCCCCCCATTATCGGGTGCCTTGCCTGCTCCCTGCCTGACCGCGTGTCATCCCACGCAGCTGGAGGGACAACCCCACCATGCCGGATGGGCTGATCTATGAAGGCGTCTCCGAGGAGCCCATGGCGTTCTCGGGGGGGAGCGCGGCGCAGAGCACCATCCTGCACGCTTTCGACGAGCTCCTGGGGATCCGCCACAGCCCCGAGAGCGGTAAGTCACAGGCTTTGCTGTTCTCCTAAGGAAGTACGGGGCGGGGGAAGAACCGAGCCGGAGCAATTCCTGCGGCTGTGCCCAGCTCTGCCAGCCCAGGGGACACGCGCCCGTCCTGCCCTCGCAGAGCCCGGCTGGGACGAGGCTCTGCCCAGTTCGTTAGGGAGGAAGTCTATAAACGAGGCTCTGACAGGCGCTTCCTCACGCTAGAGATTCCCAGAGGGACTGACTTTGCTTTTTGCGTGTCAACTTTTTACTGAGGTTATATTTGGGAACAGAGATGAGGGAGCAGAGCACGCCAGTGTCCTGCCAGTAATTTAGCTCATCCAGTCACATAGCTTCACACTAGTCTGGCCCACAAGAGAATATATTTATCGGAAATTAGCAAAACCACTCTAATAGCAAAAAAAAAAAAAAACTAAACCCAAACAACTCAAAACCAAAAGAGTGAAAGCAAGGGCTAAAACCTGCCTTTTAGGGTTAAAATGAAACTTAACAGAGCATTGACCTAATATGGATTTTCCTTCTCAATTAATCGGAGGCACCAAGACAGAGCAGAGGCAGCCAGGAGGGGTGGTCCCTGCAGCCCACCATGGTCCCTGCAGCCCGCACCAGCAGCAGCGCTCCAGTCCCCCCACTCTCTGCGAGCCTCAGGGTGCTTTAACCCACTCGCCCACAGCTTATTTCTTTGCTGGTGTCTTGCAGCTGCCTTCCTGCACAGGATGAGGGAGTACATGCCCCCTCCCCACAGAGCCTTCGTGGAGGCGATCCGCCGTGCCCCCTCCCTGAGGCAGCAGGTCCTCTCCTCCAGCGACTCACAGCTCTGCGAAGCTTTCAACCAGTGTGTCTCTGCGCTGACGGACTTCAGGTCCTCCCACATCACCATCGTCACCAAGTACATCACCATCGCAGCGGCCAAAGCCAAGGCTGGGCGGGCAGAGCTGGGCGACAGGGCTGGCCCCCCCGTGGGGAAACCCCCATCCGCGCTGGAGGCCAAAGGGACTGGCGGGTCCCACATCTTCAGCTTCCTCAAGAGTGTCAGGGACACGACCAGGGAAGGGATGCTAAGCTCCTGACTCGCCCTGAGGGTTCACAAGGCAACGCTCGAAGTGTGTGCAGGAGGCTGAAGGGCTCCGGTGCGTGTCTGTGGGGCAGGAGCCAAAATCTGACTCCAGCGACCTTCACCGAAAGCCTCCTCCCAGCAGCCACCTTCCCACTCACACATGTCTGGGACATGGGGAACACAGTCTGGGGTGTTGAGGGAGGAGACCACTGCTGTTGGTACCCCCCAGGAGGCAAGGGGTGAGTGCAGCATCCTTCCACGGCACCGGGATGGGCACAGCATCCTTCCACGGCATCAAGATGGGCACAGCTCCATTCTGTGGCACTGGGGTGGGCACAGTGTCCTTCCACCGCACCGGGAAGAGCCGTGTCTGTTCAAGCCCCCACCGGGCCAGCTCCCCACGACCCCCGGGGTCAGGCTCTCGCTCC
>NW_010103255.1:48350-81444 GCF_000699245.1 Pterocles gutturalis | reverse complement strand
TCAGGTGCTGGTCCCCTCTGGAGCCAAGGCTGCGGTGCTATGAGGCGATTTCTTCACATCTATATGTACTGGTGCTCATGCCCTTGAGAGCCCCACTGCTCCCCCCCCAGAAGGAATTCGGGCTGTTTGATGCCACCCTGTCACCTGTTGTGTGGTTGGTTTGTGTTCCCACGTGCGTCCTTGTGTCCTGCTGGACCCACAGAATGGAACTGATCCCAGCAACAGTCCTGTTCTGATCTTTCTGCCGAGGTACTTAGGGGCTGTGCCTCAGTAACACATCTGCTAAGCAAGGGAGCAAACAGTCAACGGGAGTCCAAAATTTTGTTGGAGACCAATTATAGCCTGGGTGTGGGTTAATTAGGATGTGTAAAGGTATGAGAAATGGTTGCTCAATGCAGCTATGGATCTATGACAAATTTGTGTTTATGTGTTTTAAACTGTTTTGGCAAATCATTTACATCATTACACAATAGGGAATGATCCAAAACAAACTTCCTTATGGAAATCCAGGGCTATGCTCACACTAGCACCACCTCTAGTAATTTCTGTGCTGCACCCACCGAGTGCAGGAGCTGCTGGGCTTACTCTGTAAGTTTTCATTTTGCCTATTACAGCCTGTAATTAGAGCTACATTCCCCTGCTGTTGTTTGCAATGGGAGAATTACAGAAATTGAAAGAAAAACATAACCCTATCCAGTGTGCACTACTTGGCTGTGTAAACGCATGTGTTTAAGAATCTGAATTATTTGATTTTTATTGTTTAAACAGTTTAAAACGATGATCAGTAATATGGAGAAGGACTTTGAAGTGTTTCAGGAACAAGCTGTTGCTAAGTAAGTAATGACTTATTGTCTGGGAGCTGAATATATAATGGAATTGAGTTATGTGGGTTTATTAAAAATATGAAACAAAATGTTAATGATTTTAGAAGAAAATGTGATTCTCAATTTGTTCTGCTGCTTTCTTTGCAAAATGGAGAGGTTACTGGTAATTAACGCATCTTATTGCTTTAGCTAATAATCTACTGACTATTTGTGTTAGTTATTTACATTTTTAAAATCTTCGTACCTGAACAAAAGCAGAAAAAATGAAAGCTATGTGGGGTTTTATTAAGACATTCAGAAATGTTATCTTAAACTGTTCTAAAAAGTAGTTGAAGTTGCTAGGCTACAGCAGTATAAACTTACATATCCCAACTCTTAAAACATTCAAAAATCTTAAAAACAGGGGTATTAATTGGTAAAGCCCTAGTCTTACTTTGCACAGGTGATAACCATAATTGTTTTTCACAAGTATTAAGTGCACTTTTCATCACAGCATCATCTTTTTTTGACATAATCCAAGTTCTTCTAGTATTAATCTAAAAAAAATATTAGTACAGCACAAAATCTTTCTGAAGAAGTGTAAACATGGGTGAGATTTGCTGTAGGACCTCATCCCATCCAGCCTGTTCAAGGAACATAGCAATATAAAAAGTCCTTCCCCATATAATGAGCTAAATAGAATATTTATCTATAATAATTTGTAAATAAACTTATTACCTATTTTTCATATAAAACAGTTTCTTCTGTCATTATTTCCAAGAAGCAGGCCAAGGTAATATGATGCATATTAAGTTATTTCTTAAAATAACAGAAACACACATCTTCTGTCACACTTTATTCTGGCCCGAGAAAGTTTTAATAGGATTTTAAAGTGTGCTCTGTTGTACTGACAAATAATGTATGCTCTTTTAATGATAGAAAAAAGTTGCTGCAGTAAAATATTGTATTCTGAATGATGTGGCCCTTTTTTTTTGGCTTTGAGGGTCAGTCTTTTTGTTAGTTATATGATTGGTAGGTATGGTCATATAAAAACTTGAATTAAAAAAAATAAAAATATTGCTATTCTTTGGATACTATTTTAACAAATCAAAAGCCTGTTTCAAGAGTTCAGATCCTGCCTGGCCTTTGTTGTAATAGACATATGTGAAATTTCAGGCTATTGCAGATGAATCTGGAGAGTGTTTTGTCCCATCATAAAATGGGTATTTTAGGTAGCTATTTCCATTAACTATACAAAGAATCTGGAAGAGTAGTTTAGAATACACATACAATGATAGGAGACATTAGTTTCAGTCTGTGCTGAGAATATTCTGGAGATAATGCAGATAGCTTTGAAATTTGGGAAGATGGCTGAATAATGGTGGTAGAAATCATGGCAATTACATCCCAGCTGCAAGAACTCATAAATCCCAAATTATCCATCCACAGATGTGTATGATTCTGTATGGCTGTAAATTGTTAAATAAATCAGTTGTAGTTCATATAATGGAACTTTGGGGTAGAATCTAATGGACTATTGTATCACAACCAATTTATATATTTCCTATTTTTAAAACAAGTTTTAAGAAGAGAAAATGAAAGAATCTAATGGACTATTGTATCACAACCAGTTTATATATTTCCTATTTTTAAATCAAGTTTTAAGAAGAGAAAATGATTTAATTTTGGCTGTAGAAGCTGGGTTAAGGATCAAAAACTAATGAATGTAAGATGGCAAACTTTGTTAACATTGTTCTGCATAGGTTTTCCTTGTGTTTACATATTTTCCTATTTTTCAGCAAACCTGAGTAATAATGGAGGAAGGCATGAAGTACAGACTGACAGTATGAACCAAACATTCCTAAAATGTCAGTTTCTAAATTAGGACTTTATTCTAAAGTGTATGGACAATATAGTCTTTCTGTGTCTACTAGGAAACAATCAGAAAAGTGTGATCTGTGCAGAATTCCAAAGCAGAAGACAGATAAATAGAGCTAGAAAGGTCTAACTGATGCAAGAATCATTTGTAATGAAGATAAAGGCCTGGAGCTGGCAAAACTTATTATCTGGATTTTGGTTTGTCTACGTTTGAAAAATCTAGATTTTACATGAAGTTATTAATAAGAGCAGATTATGAATCCTCTCTATTTTCACCAATATGGAAATAGAATAAAAGAAGACTAAGAGCTTGCCTACATCACTTTAAACATGAAATACCTTTAAGTGTTTTGAGCTGTTTCAAAGTAAACGCACACAAAAAAACACACACACAAAAAAATAGCTGACACTTGCTTAAGTACAAGACATTACTTCCGTGTATGAAGAATCCATTTGATGTACACATTCAGCAAAGTGTGAATGTTGAATGTGTATGTGTAAAAAACACATACTTCTTCGTTTCATGGGAAAATGTGTTCTTTGTGGTTTTGTTTGCCTGATGGCATATTAAACAAAAGATACCAGAGTTTTCATCAGACCACATCCAGTGATCAAAATAAATTCTCATTACTGTAATACCACATGATGGCCATATTCTGAGGGGAATAATTAGCACTCTTTTCAAAACAGTGAAGGAACTGAAATAATTGTTACAATAGCTAGTAGTACCTCTGTGCTAGTAGGTGGGAATAACTGCCAAATATATCTTTGTGCAGCCCTGTTTGTAATGCCACAGCCATGATATAGGATAGTTCTGGTAGTGGAACAGCAGCAGTAATCTACAGCTTCTGGTACAGCTTTTCTTTTTCAGCTGCAGGTGTACCTAGAGGATCTAGGTAAGGAAGTAGATGGAGAAGGTGAAGATAGACTGAGAAACTGTTTCAGAAGGGATTTTTCTTTCAACAGCTCCCTTTCATATATTGGTGGCTCTAGGTTCAAAAAACATGCAAGAACTTTGAGAGAAAATTTTCTATCAACAGCTGCAGAACTTGCCTTGTGGGGGATGATCTGCAAAAGGAGAGGTGAAAGCTAAGAGAGAAAGATGTCAGCCATGGTGGGTCTGAAAGGGTAACCTGACGATCCAGGCTAGAGGTTGTATTTGCACTTGCATAACAATATTTAGATGATCCATGTGACACACAATAAAGTTTCTGAAGGCTAAAATCAGATAGCTGAGTCATTGCTGGTGGTTCACCCGAGTGTCGCCACCTGATAATACATGAGGCTGGAAGGGCCCAGGTCCATATAGCAGCATCATAGAAAAGGTAGTCCTGATGCAGTATCACTTCATCTTCTGTTTTTAAAATCCCATTTTGTATTCCATTCAGAGGGAATCAAAGTTTGCTGCATCATTACTGCTATACTGAGATGAGTTTCAGGCACTTGGAGCGGGGGCAGTTTTGGTTTGCGATATGTACATCACAGTGTACTACTTGCTTGCCCTTTGGTTACTATCATTCTATGACTTATATTACATTTTGAAATGGCATTGCTAACAGTTTTAACATTAAAAAGGCATTAAGATTTATGTGTGTTTTTAAAAAGCCTTGCCAAGCTTGATATCGATAGTATTAAATTTTCAAGGGTTTGTTGATATAAAAAAGTTTTAAGGAATTTAACTTTAAAGAATCATGTTGAGTTTTAATTATGATATAGTAAATCTAACAAATTTGGTCCAATTTCCTGTAATAATTATCAAAACAAGGGATATGCACCACTTAAGCACCAAAATAAGATATTCAATAAACACGTGTCCATGTAAAGGAACTCTTTTTAGTGCAGTGCAGTCAGAAGTTGAGCATGCAGGACGTGAAATGCAGAGTGTGCGGGACCAGCGCGTGACCCAGCGCACCACCTACAGACAGGGGACTTCAGTGTGTCTACACGGACACTGGGAGGGCAGACATTTGAAGAACTGGCTGAACAGCTGGGATGTGAAAGATTAGCAGAAAGGAAGGGAGGCATTTTCATACTAGCATTCACCCAAGATGGCTGGATTAACTACAAAGTGTAAAAGCATCTGCTTACGTTAAGGCTTGGTTTGCACAGTAATTTACATAAGAGGAGGATGTTAGTTAGCTTCTGTTCTTCAGCCATGCGCTGGCAGCACACTCGTTGAAGGTTCGCTGGCAATAGGAATATTACCTCTGAGTGCATGGCTCAGCTCGTGTTTGGTTAAGTGAGGTTCTACAAAAATGGAGTTCCTAATTGCTTGGCACATTCTTGGATGCAACGTCCCTCAAAAACGTGCCAGATTTTAATGTTCGTGACACAAAATGGCATTCTGAGCTAATTTTGGGTATCAAAATCCTCTCCAACATTTCCTAGGATGGATGCTTTTTATCATTAACCCTTTTGTAGGTTGCTGCTGCATTGTTCAGATGCTGCACCATCTTTTGTTTCTGTGTGACTGTCTCTGCGGCAATTATTTCAGAAAAATAATAGCTATGCTAATTTTAAGGAAATAGCTATGCTCATTTTAACAAACTGTCGTGCCACAGAGATATTAGAATGACTGCAAACTGATTAGTTATCATAAAGGCACTTTATGAGCACACAGAGGTGTGTACCATCAGCAGTCAAGAGAACACATAGCTTTTAATTTTTTATAAATTAAAGAACCAATTAAATTATAACCAGTGGCTATCACTTTTACTTTTGGGGAAAATGTCAATGAGATAAATAATATTAATAAAAGGAAAATGGAACATGTCATAACTCAAAACAATGTCGCAGCATTCTTAGATTATTTTAAGTGAAGAAACTGGTTTATCAGAATGCTAAATTTATCATGAAAAGTAATGTGTTGCAAGACAATTTTTATATCAGTTTAGATATCAGGAGGGATAGTTAACAAATTTATGAAAGAATGCAATTTCTGGTTTTATCAGCAGGTTTTTTGGAAATTCAATATAGGCTTCTAATCAAAAGCAAAAAAAGAAGGAAGAGACTTGAAAATTATGCAAAAATATGAGGAAATTGAAATTAAATGCAGGTTAAACTTCAGTTTTAAAATGAATAGTCACTATGCCAGATGAAAAAAGTGAAGAGAAAGCAGCAGGTGTGCCACTCACAGTTTACTAACAGTATGACTGGTTGAGGTAAGGGAGAGAGAGTTGACAGTGGAGAAACAACACTGGTTTTGTTTGTACCTTCATTTAGATATGGCAGTAATTGGATACCCTGATCTCTCAATCATTTCTGTGGCTCTCCTCTGGACCCACACTAACAGGTCCATGTCCTTCCTGTGCTGAGGACTCCAGAGCTGAACACAGTACTCCAGGTGGGGTCTCGCGAGAGCAATGCTCATTTGATAGTTCATCCCTGAAAGAGTGAGAGGATATCAAACAGCATTTAAGCTAGGCAAAAAGTCCATAATATGCTAAATCCTCTGATTTTGACTTTAGGCAAACTTAAGATAGATGAAGTGAGATTCCACCTATATTTGAAGGCATCATTTAGCTTTCCCATTTCTTTATTTCTTTCTGATATTGAAAAGTGGTTATTTCCATTAGAATTAAAATAAAATTGTAGCAATGTAAATAAAAAAATATTTCCTTCCTTATTCTTTAGTTGAAAAAAAATATATCCTTTCTTATTAGAGCTTCTCCATGTGAAGCTGAACTTCAGGAATTAGTGCATCAAGTTGACATCGTGGTAAACAGCAAGAAAGTGGAATGGGAAAAGAAGATTAAATTTTTACAAGCAAAGATGGATATCCAGGATAAAGAATTAGCAAGTGCCCAAAGGAAACTGGATCAAAAAGGTCAAGAGGTATTTAAGAATATCACATTCTATAAAGAATTTATTCTGCGAGTTAGTTAATAGTATGTTCTAAATGCTCTATAAGGAGACCTGTTTGTTCTATCGTGAAAATACCAAACACCCTTTAAATGTCACTAATTATCCTTAGTGTTTCATTTTAAAGTGTGTTTCTTTTCTGAAAAGTGATTATAAAAATGTCATTGAAAGTCTCATATTTCTTCTGTTTCCCTAAAGTCTAAATGAAATATTCTCAGCTTACCTGTAAAAAGATAATCTGATGTTTTTTCTAAATGCCAACACTTCTAGTTTCATCATAAATTTTAAATGGAAAAGTACAGTTCAAAAAGTTTCACAAAATTGTCTTTTAAATTCCTGTTTATACCTGATTTCTATAATTTTACATTATATACTTTCTTTGTATGCTAATTTTATTATTGATAGTGGATCTGAATTGTACACTTGCTTATCAAACTGAAAGCCCTGGTGTACCTGAAATTGCCCATACTACACAGCCTTGTCTGCTGAATATTCATTCAGAAGCACCAGTAAATCCTAGCACAGAGTTCAGTTTTTGTTCAAGACATCTGTTTGCACATGGGCATCCTTGTGTGAGCTAGGTGTCTAAACTGCCAGAGGGAGTTTTGAAAATGAAATAAATCTCCCTAATGAGCAGTTAGGAACTTGCCCTTAGTCACTGCAGTTAGAGGAGCCAAAAGAATAATTCAGCTAACCAGTCCTGAAAACATCAATTTATTTGCCTGTATGGAGATGTTATCGGAAATTTTTTAGCATATTCCACTGAGCTTCCAGCTGCCCCTCCAGAAAAATATAGGTGTCATGTATGCTCTTAGTCATGTTTCTCAGATCTCTGTGAAAATCTCAGATAATTCAAGATATCTCAAATGGCACTGTACTTAGGGAGCTGAAATGAGTTACAGTGTCTCCTGATAATTTTACATGAGCAGTCTAAAGTAATTTATATGATTATATAAGCCATTCAAGAAAAATTCTCACAAAGGGGCAGAACAGTTCATTTGTATAGTTGGGTCAGAAATGCTTTCATTAAATGGTCTTTCATGAGAGTCATATAGTATTATCCTTAAATTATAAGATAAGCATACAATGAGATTTTTTACTATAAAGTCCCTAACTTGATGTTGATACAATCTGAGTTTGTGGTATCCAGTTTGATATTAAGTTACTGAATTAATATATATTTTAAATATCTATCTTTTAAGCAACAGTCTTCCTTCAAGGTTTCAAGTTACTATTCCAAAAGTATTTTGGAACACTTCAGAAAAGGTAAATTTGAATGCTTATTCTAACTGTAGGTGGGACTACTTCGACAGAAGCTGGAAGACTTACAGAAAACTAAAAGTAAAATGGCTCAGAATTACGAAACTCAGCTTCAAGCACTGAAATCTCAAGTAAGAAAAATGCCAGTTTCATTACTTTATGATTGCATGCAGTATAAAGAGCTTATACATGCCTGACAGTATAAATGTACCTTTATGGATTTCGGAATGATGAATTGTGTCATAGAAATGATGATGACTACAGCTTCCTACAAGACTCCATTATAATTTCTGTACTGACATGTCCAAACTCTTTGGATGGATCATAGAATGGTTAGGGCTGTAAAGGACCTTAGAGATCATCGAGTTCCAACTCCCCTGCCGTGGGCAGGGACACCTCCCACTAGACCAGGTTGCTCAAAGCCTCATCCAGCCTGGCCTTGAACCCCTCCAGAGATGGGGCATCCACAACTTCTCTGGGCAACCTGTTCCAGTGTCTCACCACGCTCAAACAAAACATTTCTTCCTAATATCTAGTGTAAATCTGCCCTCTTCCAATTTAAATCCATTACCCCTCATCCTGTCACTGCATGCCCTTGTAAAAAGTCCCTCCCCATCTCTATTGTAGGCCCCCTTCAGGTACTGTAAGGCCGATTTTAATGTGATTGTGACATCTGTTATGAAGACAGATACTTGATTTCCTGACTTTGGACTAATAACCTAAATCCTTGGTGAATTAAGAAGATAGATAATTAGATTCATGCTAATAAGACTCTGATGCACATTAGGAATTTTAAGACTGAAACTGTTCTCCTCATGTCTTTGCTATATTTTTTTTCTCATTTTAGTTTGCCTGATTTACAAAGATGATTCAAGGGGTCTGATAGCTTTCCACTAGAGAACATAGTACCAAAAGTAGAGTAACCTGGATTATTGACATTAGGAATATGTTTTTATCTGTATTTATTTCAGTGTGCACTTGCAGCCCAGAAAGCTAGTTGTATCCTGGGCTGCATCAAAAGAAGCGTGACCAGCAGGTCAAGGGAGGTGATTCTCCCCCTCTGCTCCACTCTGGTGAGATACCACCTGGAGTGCCGCGTCCAGCTCTGGGGTCCCCAGTACAAGAAAGACAGGACCCTGTTGGAGCAGGTCCAGAGGAGGGCCACAAAAAGTGGTCAGAGGGCTGGAACACGTCTGTGAAGAAAAGCTGAGAGACTTGGTGTTGTTCAACCTGGAGAAGAGAAGGCTTCAGGGAGACTTTAGAGCAGCCTTTCAATATATAAAGGGGGCTTATAAGAAAGATGGAAAGAGACTTTTTATCAGGGCCTGTAGTAACAGGAGAAAGGGCAAGGGTTTTAAACTGAAAGAGAGGAGATTTAGATTGTACGTAAGTAAGAATTTTTCTTTTTTGATGAGAGTGGTGAGACACTGGAGCAGGTTGCATGGAAGAGTTGTGGATGCCCCATCCCTGGAGGTGTTCAAGGTCAGGTTGGATGGGACTTTGAACAACCCGGTCTGGTGAAAGATGTCCCTGCTTATGGCAGGGGGATTGGAACAGATGATCTTTAAACCTTCCAACCCAAACCATTCTATGGTTCTATGATTCTATTATTCTATTACTCTATTTGGCTGTGTTTGCTCTGTGCCTGTATTGTTTTCTTCATTATTTTCCACTTCAATCATTAATCTAAATTCTTAGTGAACTTCAGTCTATTCTGTTTCTCTGATTTTAACTAGTTAACATACACAATTCTACTTTTTTCTTTCCTGCTATTCTACTGTTTCCTTCACTGGATTCTCCTACCAGAGATTTAGTGTTACAATTAAAAATTACCAATTATCACACCTGTTGTAGAATCACCTTGGATCGCACAATTGGATATCATTATTTTCAGTTAGACATGATAACACTCACCATCCAAACCCATCAAGCCAATAAATGTGTAACTTTTTTTAAGCTTATGTTGTCTTTAATTTATTTTTTCTTTTATATATGTAAATTGATTTGCCAAACAGTTCTGTGAGTAAGCAGAGAATGTTTTGGTTGTTAGGTAATTAACACTTTTAATCATTTGGGAAAGTAGCTAGAAACTAAAGCTGTTTTATAATTTACACAAATACAGAAAAAGAAACAACTTAGCATGATTATTGAGAAGATAAACATCAAACAATGAAAAACAGTATGACCCTTTTAGCAGATATCTCTTTTCTCATGCTTTTTCACATTTCCTGCAATATTTTTCACTTCTTAATTTTTTTTTTTAACCGTATGCTAAAAATGACTGGTTTTATGTTACATGTTGTTGCTTAGAACTTCACGGAAATTTAACTTTCTGAAATTGAAATTCCAGGTCATTTTTCATAAAGATTTTTATTTTGAAGTTGTTAATTACCTTATAAGTCCTTTCCATGGGCAAATACAATCTGTTTTCCCTTTGTGTTTTTTTTGAAGAATGTGACAGTTCCTAACCTACAAGCTTCTCTCTGTAAACCTGGTTTTACTTCTTGCCAAGATTCTCCTTTTTAGTTATGACTCAGACCACTAAACCCTTCTTTGAGTTTCCTGGTTGCTTCTCCTTTTAGCTTTATGCAAGAAGTTTGGATCTCTAGCTCTTAAGAATATACATCACTTTCCCCATCTATGCCTCCAAACCTTTCATTCTCTCTCAGTCATCCTATTTATTTTACCAAAGATTCCAGCACTGATGCCATTTGCATCTTATTTTCCCATTCCAATTCCTCCCCTTTCACCAAACCATATTTCTTCATGAATATCCAGCCAGTGCACACTGACCGATGAAGGAAACTGTTAAGTGACTAAGTTAGGAGGCCTGCCTCGATTCTCTTAGGTGACAAGGAAAAATTTTACCTGTCAGAACAATTCCAAGCACCTATGCAGGACAGTAGGACTATCCCACTCTGGTCCTCTAGCTTTTACTATGTCTCTTTATTGAGTTTCTTTCTTAAATTACAGTGCTGCAGTGTCTGCAATAGAATGTCTTTAATTTTCATTATTCTCAGCTGCACAAACTCATATCTAAAATATAGAGCTTCCCTGATAATATTAATCTTTGCCTTATCTCCTTTGTCTCCCTTCTTTTGGTTCTTATCCTCATTTGAAAGTTATACTTCCATCCACACTGTGTGAGTATAATCTTAAGAGCTACAATTTAGCTTTGCACAGATGGTGTCAGTGTCACTATTTAGCAGCAGCATTGTATCTTTCTCTGCAGAGGTATTCTTAAAATCCCTCCCAATTTTTGTTCCTTCTTAATCTTGGTAGCAATAGAAAGGATCACTTTTTCTAGCTCTAAGAATACTGGGCTAGTCAGACTAAATTTCTCTCTGGTATACTGGTTCTGTGGTCTTCAATGCTTTTTACTCTTGGTATCAATAAAAGCAGCTGTTTAATGAGCAACATTCCCACTGAATTGATTGTGTGCCTGTCAAATGCAGTAAAACCTCTATTTTTCTTGTGTTCGGGAAATAATTCAAGGTATGTAACCTGAAACTCTTAGGCCACACTGCTTCACTCGTTCAAACGTACCACATTTTGTCCTAATTAGATAGAAAAAAACTTTAGGGGTTTGTCTTCATTACTTTATTCCTTCATTTTTTTCTATATTAATGTTTAGTAGTTATTCTCATTTTGAAACTGACAGATATCCCTGAGCAAAAGAACAAAAATCCATTCTTGCTCTAAGCACTTTAGCAACTAATTGCCTCACTTAGACATTTAAAAGCTAGATGGCTACGTCTGAGCTACCTCAGGCTTCCTTCAGAATCAATGGAGGGAAATGGACACCCCTAGAATATAATTCATGTCAGTGTATGATGAGAATTTAAGATAGCTGAAATGACTAAGCATTTGGAAGTAGCTTTTTCTAACACAGAGTAGCTCAGGCTTGGATGCCTAACTTTCAGAAATCTAACCTGACATGAATCCTACCCCAGAACTCACTAAAATGCCTCATTTTTTTTTTTTTTTAACTTGTACAACGTGCAAATAGAACAACTTGGACATTATTTTTAAAACAAATATATAGCATTAAATGGAAAAATTCTTGGCTTTCAGCCTAGTTTCTGGTCATGATAACATCCAGACTATAATCTGTCTGAAATATCCTACTTTCATTAAATAAATCTAATATTTTCCATTTTCTCAATTTTGTTTTCATTTTGGCCATTCTGTTCCTTTTTAGACTGATTTGATGAAGTGTTGGATCCTTTATTTCCTAGCCTTTTTAGCATGAACCGTCTAATACCTGTCTTCATCTGAGTTTGTTCTTCCCAGGCAGTTCCCATGCGCCATAATATATTCAAGAGCAAAAATCCTGTTATTTGAAAAAGGATATCTTTCTACCAAAGACAATGAGTTCCATGTTGTTTGAGCCTGGATAATCTGATCCACTGAATATATTTTATTATAACTGTGTTCTCTGGCAAGCAAGGTCTATTTCAAGTATAGGCAGCTTCTCTGCAAGACTTTTGATTTCATTTTGAAGGTGACATCTCACCTCTGTAAGTCCATGTTACAGGATTTTTATTCAGAAACTACAAGTTGGTCAAATCCATCCCTGGACCTCCCTATTTTGTGAAACTTTCTAGTCTTAAGACAATCTATCTTCTTCTGGTCACCTTTCAGTTCTCTTTGCTGTTCCATACTATGAGTTCCTCAAATCATCTCAAAGGTAGTTTACAGATTGTTTTTTTTCACTCCAGTTTCTGTTCTCTATATTTTCTGGGCTTTTTTGGCCATCTTTGTTATCTTCACAGACCTCAATTGCGCAGTCCATGTAGGTTCAATAGGATTTGATTCCATTCACAATCACTTCCTTGGAAGTAATTTCTTTTTCAGACAGTAGTTTGCTTCAGCAGTTAACAAAAATATGAGATTTTATGGATTCTGTTTGGTTAGGCAGAGAACTTTATGTTAGAGTCTGAATTTTTTAAGTTATTACAGAGAATGTAAACCATCATATGTACCTGCATTTAAAGGAACAAAAAAACAAGAGGCATGATCAGTATTCATAGTTGTTCTTTCACTCTCGTCCCTCAAGACTACATTTTTAGTGTTTCCTTTTTCAATATGCTTGGTTTTCCTTTTTTTTTTTTTTTTTTTCAAAAACCAGATGTACATATCTCTACCAGACAATATCAGTTTCCTATATCGAACCTCTTAACAGCCACTAGCCCCTCTGCTTGTGTAGTTTAGCTCATTGTTGATCAGACTGGCCATTTTTCTGGAGAGGCTGGTACTGTCTGAAGACGCTGGTACGTCTACTGGTATTGTCCCTTCTCTGCCTCTGGCTCCTTTTCCTCTGACTCCTAAGCCACATTTTCATGGTAAGATCAATAGGCACAAGACTATTAAGTGTTTAATTCTCTCTGCTACTTAATCGTTCCAGAAGAATGCAATCATCACATACATAACATTTCAACAATTTTCATTAGAAGAAACATGCAAGTTTAAAATATGTTAACGATAATCCTTCATTCTGGCTAGTGAAGCACCCTTTAAAAATGTCAACACAAGATGGCAGTAAACAAGTATAGAACATTTCCTAAACCTTGTAGAGGACACTACGGGTAACAGTGCCATAAAAAACTTTATGAACATAAAGAACATAAGGAACTCTGGGGAGACCTTATAGCAGCTTTCCAGTACTTAAAGGGAGCTACAGGAGAGATGAGGAGGGACTCTTGATCAGGGAATGTAGTGATAGGATGAGGAGTAACCGTTCTAAGCTGAAAGAGGGCAGATTTAGATTGGATATTAGGAAGAAATGTTTTAGTTTGAGGGTGGTGAGGCACTGGAACAGGTTGCCCAGAGAAGCTGTGGATGCCCCATCCCTGGAGGTGTTCAAGGCCAGGCTGGATGAGGCTTGGAGCAACCTGGTCTAGTGGGAGGTGTCCCTGCCCATGGCAGGGGGGTTGGAGCTCAATGATCTCTAAGATCCTTTCCAACCCAAACTATTCTATGATTCTGTGTTTCTATGAACTTCAGCAGAATCAAGTAGCTGTCCAATGAACCCATTTGAACAGCTAATTAACATTGATGTGAGAGCTTATTCTTGTTCATCTCTAAGAAATTAACTATTAATTGATTCTTTGCTACATTGATTAAATATTTAGAATGCTGAAGCTGCAGTTGCCTATTCTAGTTTAAACAAAACTTTGGCCACGTGGTCATCTTTGATAGATTCTGCATGTTCAACTCTGCTTTCATCTTCAGGTTTCAAAGTTGACTCATAGTTATGAAAAGCTACAGTCACATCAGTTGAAACAAAAAAAGGTTGAAAGTAGAGAAAAATGTGAGGAAAGCCTAGAGACACCATCTGAACTGAGCAATTTATACAAGAAACTGGAGGTAAGAATACTTTGTTATTATATTCTGATCTTAATATGCCTTTAGAAGTGATTTGTGGTTTACAGTTGTTTGTAGTCTTTAATTTCCTGATAATTCTACAGAAATTATATGATTTTCTTGTTCTTGCAAGAAAAGGTGCATGGTTTAATGTTCAGGTTTTGTTCTTTTATCCAAGTTTTATTAGTGCTTTTAGTAGTCTTATGAGTTAGATAGTTTTCTTCATAAGTGTAACTATAAATAAATTTTACTTTTTTCCTGGTTAATATGTATGTACTGGGTAATATAATCTGTTGAGGCATGAGACATTTTACATATGCAGGATACTGTCACATAACACCAACCCTTGATTCGGGTTTTATAGACCTCAGGACAATTTCAACATGTAGGGCTATGTAGAAAAAGGATCTAGGACTGGAAAACTGTTCTATACATATCTTGTCAGCACCCATGTGCTTGATGCAATCTACAAGTCCCTGCTCAGGGACCTCAGTCCCTGCTTTCCTTGGGTAACACATGAGGAAGGATTAGGCGCTTAAAATGCTTTCCACAGAATCCAGTGTACTGAGTGGGGGCTAGATACTACAAGATGCTGAGGACAAGATTCGGTCATGTTCTCTGTCCCTCTGGACACAGAATGGATTTTAGCCTACCTGGTTTTGGATACAGGAAGATACTGATTTCTGATCTTACTTCCCAGCCTTGACTTCTCAAGAGTTAGAAGTTACTTTATGATCTATGGAATAATCAAATATTTATTGGGCCAACAGGAGAGTTAGCCAACACAGAGAACTAGCATATAGAGGTGTGTGCCTCCAGGTGGTGGCTTCTCCCCAAATACTCTTCTGCCTGCATTCACTGTGCAGCAGCTGATATCCAGTTTCATTTCTTATAGCTGAGAGATGTAATCTCTAGCTATACTGATTTGTGCTTCTTTCTTTTAACTTATCTAATCATGTTGCTGGTATCCTGTGCAAAGTGAAACAGCTCCAAAAGGAAGAAATTTCAGAGCCCGTTGAAAAATAATATTTCTTAGGTAGAACATTAACATGGGAAGATTCTGGTTCAGATTCTGTCTGGAGAGAAGATTATTAAACTGAGTCTTCCACATATGGGAGAACAGTCTGACCGCTAGTCTGATGAAGCATAGGAGATCACAAAAAAGATTTGCATTTTCTCTGGCCATCCTTTGTAAAGAGCATAATAAAGTAGTGTGTGCTTCAAGCTCTTACTAACTGGGTCCTGCAGGGAAAGTAAGCAGAGGAATACCAGCTGGAAGTGTGAGCTAGTTGCCTAGTTGCTAAGCATTGTGAAGGCTTACAGGCTTATGATGTAGATTTATGTAGAGTTATGATATAGAATATTTAGGCACTTAGAGAAATTTACAATCAAAAATTTACGATCCAAGAAATTTTAAGTACTTTCATACTTAAGCTGCAATTAAGAAGGAGTTTAGGATCTTTATTTCGGACTTGTCTATCTTCTAAGTTATTCTCTAAGACACTGAAGTAGCTTCTGTGACCTTCATGTGGCTTTTCCTACATAACAGGACACATCCTAGACACATCCTAGCTCTACATAATGTTGGTGTCTCTTCCACATGGAAGAGTCCTTACCATCAGAAAAGCTACTATGCTTTGTGCTGCAGCATAGCTGCCAGCATTTGCTACTGCAAGAATAAGAAATGGGTTAATACATGTATCGTTGACTAAATATATCACTACTGTGAAACTGCCTGATCCAGCTAATTTGAGAATGACCTTATTCAAGATTAAAATGTGAAAATAATGTAACACAATGCTATAATTTGATTAATTATGCAGTATGAAAAATGAGTGCTTGGGTATATTCAGCAAATTCTAGTATTCAGGAAATAATTACTGTGTTGAAAATCTACTAAGCTCAGCAGTGCTTTAGTAAGGCCTTGAACCTGCAGTCCTCATTAAGTAGTCTGAAACTCCATTGTATCACATTTTGTAAAATGAGAGATGTTTATCGGTTTAAAATGCCAAAGCAGATATTAGGAAAGCTATAAGAGAAGATTTGTATTAATCTATGCTGGAAAGCATTTGATTTCATTTCAGCAGCAAATAAAACCTTGGGTTTTTTTTTTAATTTTGGGGAATATGCCAGTTTAGGATAATTATAAAAAATCATCTGTCTTTTTGGAACCAACATTTCCATTGGGAAAAAGGAAGTTCTCATAACAGCTTATAAGTATTATAGTTTTCCCTGTATAAAACAGTATGCTGTTATTTTGCTAATTCTTCAAACTAAAAGAGCAACAGCTCTAGTAACGGGAGTTCTCCTGCTTAGTTTGTAGGATACTGCCTTTAAAGTCTACCTGTGAACATATAAGATCTGGTGTGATTTAAGAGGAAATTCAAATACCCTATAAATAGGAATATAAGTGCAAACACAAAAACACCATCAGATAAATTTGATATAATAGTATTTGTTAAAAAAATTTTTGTTTAAACTAGGTGAACTCAGAAACAGAAGCAGCAATTGTAAAGAGAGCAAGAAGTAAAATTTATTCAGAGTAGCTGCTGACACATTTGTTCAAAAAAAAAAAAAAAAAAAAAAGAACAAAGCAAGCACTCAAAACATTTGTCTGAATATTAAGGGTTCAGTTCCCTGCTGGTTACTCTACTTGACACTGATATAGCTTTAAAGTCACAGGAACTACCCTCCAATAAAATGGGTGTATTATACTCATAACTCTTAAGATCTACAGTAATGGAAGTGATTGAAAATATTTTATCATTTTCAGTGATTAAGTTTACCATCCATTTTTTTCAGATTAACAGTCCTTAAGACTGGATTTTTTCCAGTGGGGATGGCTGGATGGCTGGTTTATATCATTGTTCTTCTTTCCTTCTTTCCAAATTTATGGAAAGATTATGTATTAATTAAAAAAACTACATTTTTCTTAGAACTATAAAAATTACAAAGTTATTTAGATGAAGGAAAAAAAGTTATTTTCCCTGTGTTTACTAGCCTTGTTTTGCTGTCTTTCAGGAATTTAAGGAAAAATCAAGAGAATGGGATAAGAAGGAGACAATCTGCCAAAATTATCTCATTTATTTAGATGCTCAACAAAAATTACTGTCTGAGAAATGTAATTTATTTCAGGTAAAATTCCTACCTTCCTGCTTTAGGAGGAAAATGAGAATTAACTGTTAGCTCAGCTAGAATTATTTTAATTTAATTTTAAAAATCTGAACACCACTAAGCTTATAGTGAATCTAACAATACAAGAACATATCTGTAGTGAATACATTGCTTTGGGTAAGGCAGACCCATAGTGAAAGATCTAATGATACATACAGTTATTTTAATTTTATTTTTATCATTAAATTAGAAACTGAATAAGTATAATGATGAAAATTGCAATACTTTTGATTTTTAGAAACTTCAAAAAGCAATGCATATTCCTTTTTTACTTTTTTAAGTATACTGTGGAGATACTTTTCTATTCTATGCTATTTACTGATATACAATTAATTGTGATGACAAGTTATTGAAAAGTATCTCACCAAGTAAGTGCTACAGGTCATTACTATGTTGACTCAAATATAAGGTTCCCTCAAATCTAAGATAACCCTAATTTTTTCAATATCATAAATATACATTAATATAAATATACATTAATATAATTTATGCAGATAAATTAATTTCTCTATACTACTCTAAAATCACACTTGGAGTTGTTTGTTGGATCACTTATGTCTTTTTAATCATATTTTTCATCTTTCAAGTTACCATTCAGCCCTTGGTTGACTTTGTGATTCATTTTTACTTGCCAATTTGCTAATTACTTTTTTATATAGCCTTTTGATCTAGCATATTTTTATTTTTTTAATTCCTTCCAATCCAGAAGAAAATATTGATTTAATGATGTCCTGATGATCTATCCTGCTTTAAAAAAATAACAGAAAATAATTTACAAATTAGCTGGGCCACAAGACAGCTCGAAAACTAAGTAAGAGGAAGCCAATTACGTTGCTGACTGGTAATCCCCTTTTCCACTGTTACTAAGCTCATTGGATCTTAATCTAGTGAAACACTTTCTTAACAATTCCTATGAGACTCTTTACCCATATCCAGAGTTTCCAAGGATGACAGTTTAGTTTTGTTTATAGATGCTGAAAGAATTATACTGCAACTATTGAACTTCCATAAAAATGTGTTAAAAAAGCAGGACTTTGACTAGACAAAACTACTGGCTGATGCATGTTGATTACGTAGTTAGACAAGTCAAAATAGAATACTCTAGGTGACAATCCACATTTTTCTGTTGAGGCTTACATCACTGCTATCAGTGAACTTTCTTTGAAGAGAATTTTCTTCACAACTTTAACATAACATCGACTAGTTTTTTAAATACAAGTCTGATGGAGTGTTAGCCCTTAACTGTTGCAAAAGCATTAATTGGTCCCATGTCTCAAATTCCTCTTTTGTGAGGTCTTTGATTTCCAGCTGGAGTCTTGCACTATATTTTTCACTGGATGCTTTGACATTATGATATGTCAGACTCCATAACTTAGATGTTAGGGGGATCTTAATTTATTATCTATAGAAATTAAACCTACCTGCAAATTTCTTTTGGCTTTTTATTTGATATGCAGCCAGTGGTCGTTTCTACTTAGGTGTTCAGCCAACACAAATTACGGGAACGGAGTCGATGACATCAAAAGATGTCTAAATCATGCCTTTTTTCAGTCCTTATCAATGAAATATGGTATTTATAACCCTCTTAATTCTTAATATAAATTTGCTTGCCCAACTGGATCTCTGCACATGATTTATGGTTTCCAAGTTATATTTTGTTGTAATTTTTCAGCTAATTCTCAGTCTTCTGAAAGACTACTGCTGCTTGTTAATCTCCCAGTAGAGGGATCCATGTGGATAATTTTTAAACAGCAAAACCAGTTACCATAGTAATTATGCTTCTTCACGATGCCTGTGAATGCGCAAATACTGGCAATACCAATTTTCTGAAGTTTTGATTTTAGTATTTTAATTAGTACAAGAAACTGAATGGAGTGTAGGACTCTGTGGAATGTGCAAATTATTCTTCCCCAAGTTTAAGGATAATGATATCAAAGAAGTACAGTTACTGTAGTAACTGAGCTGTTTATACATGGGCTGTGTAACGCTAGCCCTCTAGTCAAAGGTTAATATCTATCCTGAGGCACACACACACACAACTCTACTGAGTTCAATGAATCAAAGAGGGACATTTCTCTCAAATTATTTTTTTATAGGTAACTGCTTTGCGTAGGTCATCATAATCACCTTTTTCACATTTGGGGCTAATTAACATTAAGTGCTAGGGAAATACACAGCAGAGGAGAAAAATAATTGAAAAAATTCTGTGTCCTTGAAAGTTTATGAAGCATTTTTCTTACTGACAGCAAAGAACTTGAGACTAAAGCAAGGAAGTATCCTTTAGAGAAGTAATGCAAACTGTTCCAATTGTGCCATCTTTTCTAAGCAAATACTGGTGAAAATTGAAATAGCTTTATTATTTTAGTAGTAATGGTTTGGTCCTAACAATTTACATATAATTACTGAATTTCATTTAAAAGACTTTCTTGTTTTATAGAAGCAGACTCAGAATTATCAGTTCCAAATAAGCAATAAGAAACAAAACAAAGAAGAGGTAATTAGCTATGGCCAGCCCAAAAGTGAAAAAGATGAGTTGATTATTGAAAAACTAAAGGCAACTTTGAACAAAATAGCAATAAACAAGAATAAACTAGAAGAGGAAAACCTGAGACTCCAGGAGGACCTAAAAATGTACCAAAACAAGTGCCAGGTAGTAATATTTTTTCTTCTTCATGATGACTGTGGAATTAATATTGGAGTATTAATTACTTAGGAGCATACTTTAAGGAGTTGTACTGAGATGCCTATGTGCAACATCTGTGCATTAGGTATATTCTTTGCAGGGACACAGAATGAGCTGTAGACAGGACTATTTTTTGAGTAATGCTTAAAGAGAAAACAGAAATATGTTTGATATGTAGTGGCATATTTTATTCTTGTCTGTTTATCTAGGGTTTTATACCTTTCCTTTATCTGTAGCATCTACAGGAACTTAGCCTAGTTCACTTGGTTCCATGCATATAAATGACTTCTGTGAAATCTCTTTATCCGATTTACACCTTGTTGTACACTGTGCCATATAGCTAGTAAATAAGTACATAGAAAAGTGTACAGTATACTTCATTATTGAGAGAAGATTTTGCAGTCAGTCAGTTTTTAAGCTGCCAGCCCTGTGAAGATCCATCAGTTTTTACGTTATCCCCAGCGCACCATTTTTCAATGTAGCACTGATCTATAAAGACAGCCATTTGGTCCTCTTCTTTTGGTCATGATATATGGGTTCTGACAAGACTGAGATAATACAAGACCTTTACAGCCTTTTTTATTAGCTATGTTAGAAACAGATCAGGAATGAGATCCTCATTGATATTTTTTTCTGGTAACATATATAAATTATGCTTTTGCTTATTTATATAAGCACTTCAAGGTTCAGTAATGTACTGAGTGGCCTTCAGTGACTTCACCTCTTTCTGGAGAAAGATAATCTATTTCTGTTTATAGACAGCCTTACAGAGTTATAACTTCATATTGTTGCGGAAACACAGAAATTTAGATGAGGTGATAAACAGGATTTATTTGTAACAAACTGATAATGAATTTAAGCTTACATTTATTTTAACCGAAATTGCTTTAAGACTGATAACATTTACAATCCACAGGTCCAAAATGTCCCTTAGAAATTAATGCTACATGCTGCCTTAAGAATTCTTAAATTTTAGGGCCAATGACCCAAAATGTGTGCTCACTCACCTAAACAAAGGGAGGGCTCTCAACCTCATGGAGTTTCCTTAGGTGGCGTCCCAGCCTAAAGGCAGAGTCCCCGACTGCAGATCCCCTGCTCTGAGGAGGACGGAATTGAGTTCACCCTCCAGTAGGACCCCATTTATCCCCTAGTCGAATTTGATCTGTGGTCATATATGGGCATGTTGACCCTCATTGTCCTGGGAACCCATCTTCCCGCGACTGTGTACATGACACCAGTCACAGTAACCATGATCCTGAAGCCCTGGTCTTTGTCAGAGAGGGTGCATCTGACACATGTATGCAATATACTTTATCGGAATTAATATATTTGTGGTGGAGGTTAATTTCAGGTGTTGTCAGAACAGCAAAGTTTAGCGCATGTGTTGTTTATACCTTTCATTTGCACCTTAGTTCACTGAGTCACTTCCCTGTATACAAGCTATCGCTATGCAAGCAAAAACGTCTGGTTTGGGGCCTGTTAAAAAGGCTGCCAGCAAACGCAGTGGGACTGGCATATGGAGTGGAACAAATCACAGTGGAGAGGGAGGTGCCAGTCTCTTCTCTCTGGTATCCCATGATAGGATGTATGAGAATGGCTCAAAGTTGCACCAGGGGAGGTTTAGCCTGGACATCAGGAAGCATTTCTTTACCAAGAGGGTGGTCAAATGCTGGAACAGGCTTCCTAGAGAGGTGATCAATGCCCGAAGCCTGTCAGTGTTTAAGATAACGTTTGGACAATGCCCTTAACAACATGCTTTAACTTGGGCAGCCCTGAATTGGTCAGGCAGTTGGACTAAATGATTATTGTAAGTCCTTTCCAACTGAAATATTCTTCTCTCCTCTCCTCTCCTCTCCTCTCCTCTCCTCCTCTCCTCTCCTCTCCTCTCCTCTATGATAATTGGAGCAGGTAGATAAATGCTGTGTGACAGAGAGAGTAGATGTCATTGTGCTGTCGCCTTTAAGAAAATCTTCAAGCAAGAAGATTTTTGTAATCGTGTGAATAGAATTCAGGGGCTGTAGGAAGCACTGAAGACATTTTACGTAGAAGTGGAGCTAGATGTACATAACATTATCAACTCAAGGACAGAAAGTTGCAGAATAACTGTGCTGGTGGCGTGGAATACTGCTCTGTGAGTTAGACAAGCCGCATTTACAAGTAGCCACAGAAGCGAAACACTTACGTAAAGTCAATGTACAGTGAAAACAAGTCGCTCAGGGAAAATATTTTTTAGGAATATCTGTATGAGAAAGAAGGAAGTACAAGGCCTGTTGTCAACCAGAAGTAAGCAGGTTTACGTGAAGGAGTGCTAGGTGGAGGATGGGAACTGTTGGACCTGATGTGGGTGAAGGAGGGAGGAGCAGATGGGAAGCTTGGTGGGGAGATGGCTGATGGCAATGGCTGCAAGCCTAGTATTGTGCCTCATGTATCTTCTATGCCTTTGACCATTTCATGTCTGCTTCTAAATGTTTCTCTCATACTACTAATTAGCAAGGAAACAGTGATGAAGTGAAATGTATGGAAGACCAGTTTGTTTAGCTGTACAGAAAATGTGTACTTTAGAAGATACAAACTGAGACTGCAGTCTATTTCTCTACCTTCTGAATGGTCTGACAAATGTAATTGCAGCCATACATGAGAGGCAGCCTGAAAACGTGACACAGGAGGCTTGGTTCTTGGAAAGTCTTCATTAAGTCAGCTACCGG
Organism: Pterocles gutturalis; assembly: GCF_000699245.1. Taxonomy (NCBI): domain Eukaryota; kingdom Metazoa; phylum Chordata; class Aves; order Pterocliformes; family Pteroclidae; genus Pterocles; species Pterocles gutturalis. The sequence goes on along the minus strand of NW_010103255.1, from coordinate 58,714 downwards.
ACACTAATTTACATAAAAATATAGTGTATAATTGTATTTAAAAGTTTGAACAGCTTTGAGTAAAATTAGAACAAGAGATGATCAGGAAATTTGTGGGACTTCCTTTTGATATCAAACACAGGAAGCGAGTTGAAACAAAACCTTTCAGAGAGGAAAAGAGAGGATTTGGTAAATTTTTTAACTTGAAACAGACTCTTAAAAAGTTATATTTCATTAGATATTTTCTAAACAAAACCTGAAGTTTTCTTGTTCAAAATTCATTTTCATTTTGGTGTTTTAACTAGATGCAATAGATATTTCCTAAAATAATAAGTGGTACATATCTAAATTGTTTTTCTGAAGTGATGTGTGAAACTCTTGACCTGAAGTTCTGTTGCAATTATTATTGCGGCTGATGCTGTGGCTGCTGTTGTTCCTACTATTATTAAAATTCACAGAAGAAAATACGATTTATGTAAATATGTATGATGACTGCAGTCTGCCAGATGACAGGACTTCCACCACACAATTTTGCAGCATTCATTCTCCTTATCCACCCCAGAATGAAATCAGAGGGCTGACCCTCCCCCAAATTCATATGTTATAAAATAATTGCAGCTATTTCTTGAATGTTGAAGTCATGCAGTTGATCATAAGCAAGTCTTGCAGACAATTTTAACAATTCATTAAGCTTTATTTCATGTGACTATGCCCAGACTTGCACTTCAGAGTTTAAAAAAGGTCTCTCAGACTCAATTTAACAAAGGGTAAGATGAATGAATCTGTATATGCAGCCCCTATAAAAAACGCAATAGTGCCTCATATCTGACTTCAACAGCCCTTTCAGACAGAGGAAAACCACAGGCTTCTTGGAAGGAAGGTCATTCTAATATGAAGCTCTAAGGGAAATAAGGCTTTGAAGTTCCTTCCTTGTGTCATTTCTGGATTCCAGTTGTGTTTTGAAAGTTTAAAGGCTTTATTTGTGCTTTTAAACATGGAAACGATATTAAAATAAAATGTATAATTTATGAAAAATACTGGTGGTTTTACTGTGGTAGTTTTAAAGACAAAGGATCAACATCCTTGGAAAATCCTTTTTTTTTTTAATCTGGAACATGCTTTTGTATCTTGAGTGAGAGGAAATAAGTATTCTCTTGATATTATTGTTGCAAGAATCTCATCATTATTGCTACTTTTGTTATTCATGGGTTATATTTACAAGTTCTTATATTTAGTATGTTTTCAGTATATTTTGGGGGAATTCAGATTTTTTGGGGAATTCCAATTTTATGATACCAAACGTAACATGTGTCTTCAGCTTGTCTATCACATTATCAATCAGAAATTTAAGGTAAAATACAGATAAGATTTGTGGAATCCCTAAGAAAAAGCTTTTTTGTAACTGTTTGAAAATTTTGTGATGTTCATTTAAATAAGCAATTAACTCAATCCAGATAGAATTAGTTTTGGAGATGATTGAGTGCGCACCTTATCTAAGTAGATAAGTCTAGATGTATCTGCTCCAAGCTTCCAGGCAACATTTAATGAAGGCATGCAACTAATCCTGCCTTTCTCTAGATTTGTAGTTTTCAAGCTTATAAATTTGGAAATGTTGTTAGGCAAACAGAAAATGGAAGTTACTTATGGCACTATTTTTTGCACGTTCTAGGGTGCAGAACTTGCTGAAACATACAAACTATGTATTTTAGATGCCTTTAGTGCAGTAAAGAACTTCTGAATAATGTTTGCTGTGATAGTTTCAGAGACAGATGCATTGGAACATAGCAAGAGCTAAAGAATATTCAGCATCTGATTTTTAGATGACATTTCTGGAAAAGGAACTGACACAAAGCAATGCCTTTTTCAGAAATGAAACTCAAAATAAAAGCACGTATGTCCTTTCATACAAATTATACAGGTATCAAAAATGGTGCGTTAAAATACAGCATTTTGAACTATCCAATTTTATTTAACTGTTTATATATTTTCTTGTTTCTTTAGAATATGGAAGCAGGCTTTTCCGAAATGAGAAATGAGCTGCAGTCACGGGATGCTCTCTGGAGAAGGATACAACTGGCATGTCAACAGTTGCATACAGAATTACTGAAAATCAGAGAGTATAAAGATATGCAGGAAATTCAAATAAAGTATGTATGTTGAAGACAATATTTAACTTCTGAGCTAATAACTTCTTTCTTACATTTGATTTAAATTAAGTCTGTTTAAAAAGATACTCTGGATTCAAATGTCAGATTCTAAACAATTTTAGAGTAAACATTTTCATTGGCAATTACATATGGCAAGATTGAAGTCTCTGTTAAAAGGCTTTAATGCTGCCTAGATCTTTACAAATCAATGCATTTCATATATTTCTATTTATATGTTTACAGTCCCTTTCATTTTCTCAGCATTAAAACACTTTGGAAGCAGTGCCATTAAGATTCTCCCTAACCTCCTTTGAGTAAAATGTTCATCTTTTTATGTTTATCTTTTATCTAATCTACTGTAGATTATATTATATTATATTTTTTGAGATTATATGAAATACCAGTCTGCAAAAGATTTCAGAATTCTTTCTGCATGCATTTGTATTGTCCTTAATCTCTAAAAATCTCCTAAAATCCAGCCTGGTTTAGTCCAAATCTTTGGTTTGGTTTGGTTTTGTTTGGTTTTCATCAGCAAGCAGATTTTCCATGGTTTTACACTGCGGAGAGGATACTATAAGGTAAAGGTTATCAGACGTTCTGCTTGTTTCATATTTTGTTTATTTCTCATTTAAAGGCATCAATCATCTTGTGTACAACTAACTGACCAACTAGAAAATAAAAATGCTGAGTTACTACTATTGGCACAAAGTCAAGAAGGCCAACGAGAAGAGCCAAACAAGGTATTTCATATTATTAAATATTTCTAGATCTTAACTGCAATATAGGATTTTTAAAAGAGAGCAGAGTACTGACCTTGGGTATGTGCATATGCAGCAGAGACCAGGAGGAGAAATTGTTGATTTAGGAGAGCCTGTCATTTTCATATATGAAAAAGTTTCATAAATAAAATGCATTTCTGGAGGTAGTTGTATAGCTGTTAAATTAGCATCTGATTCTGTGCACTAACAACAGAGCTAGCTGCTTCCTTGAAATAATGGAAGGGACAATGCCTAAGCATCACTGTGATTCAGATAATACAAGGCAAGTAATACACCCTCCAAGACTATCAGTCATTAACAGGCTATAGGAGGTTAAGTAGTAGTTTGTAGGTGGTCTCAGATGTAAGATATGCTAACAGATCAACTGATACAAGTCATTATGGCAGGTACCCACAGAAGGCTAAGCTTCATCAGTCACCTGCTGCAGCGTCTGGGGCAGTGCTCTTTAGTTTGAACTATGTATCACAGTGCATTCCATGGGACCCGAAGAGATACATCTGCGGGTCTTGAGGGAACTTGTGGATGAAGTTGCTAAACCACTATCCATCATATTAGAAAAGTTGTGGCAGTCTGGTGAAGTTCCTGCAGACTGGAAAAGGGGAAACATAACCCTCATTTTCAAAAAGGGAAATAAGTAAGACCCAAGGAACTACAGACCAGTCAGTCTCACCAGGTGAGATCATGGAGCAGATTCTCCTGGGAACTATGCCAACGCACATGGAAAATAAAGAGGTGATTGCTGACAGCCAACGTGGCTTCACTAAGGTCAAATAGTGCCTGACAAATTTGGTGGCCTTTTACAATGAGGTTACAATGTTGGTGGATAAGTGAAGAGCAAATTACATCATCTACCTGGACTTGTGCAAAACATTTGACACTGCCCTGCATGACATCCTTGTCTGTAAATTGGAGAGTGGTGGATTTGATGGACCTTTAGCTGGATAAGGAATTGGCTGGATGGTCGCACTCAAAGAGTTGTGGTCAATGGCTTGATGTCCAAGTGGAGACCGGTGTTGAGCAGTGTTCCACAGGGGTCAGTACTGGGACCAGTGTTGTTTTGGACAGTGGGATTGAATGTGCCCTCAGCAAGTTTGCTGATGACATGAAACTGTGTGGCATGGTTGACACAGTGGAGGGAAGGGATGCCATCAAAAGGGACCTTGACAGGCTTGAGAGATGGGCCCATGCGAAACTCATGAAGTCCAATAAGGCCAAGTGCAAGGTCCTGCACGTGGGTCGAGGAAATCCCAAGCACAAATACAGGCTGGGCGGAGAATGGACTGAAAGCAGTTCTGAGGAGAAGGACTTCAAGGTGTTGGTTGATGAGAAGCTGAACATGAGCCGGCAGTGTGCGCTTGCAGCCCAGAAAGTCAACCGTGTCCTGGGCTCCATCAAAAGAAGTGTGACCAGCAAGTCGAGGGAGGTGATTCTCCCCCTCTACTCCACTCTCATGAGACCCCACCTGGAGTACTGAATCCAGCTCTGAGGCCTTCAACATAAGAAGGACATGGACCTGTTGGAGCAAGTCCAAAGGAGAGCCATGGAGATGATCAGAGGGCTGGAGCACCTCCCATATGAGGACAGGCTGAGAGAGTGGGGGCTGTTCAGCCTGGAGAAGGCTCCGAGGAGACCTTATAGCAGCCTTCCAGTACCTGAAGGGGGGGCTACAGGAGAGATGGGGAGGGACGCTTGTTCAGGGAGTGTAGGGATAGGATGAGGGGTAACGGTTTTAAGTTGAATTAAGGTAGATTTAGGTTAGATATTAGGAAGAAATTATTTCCTGTGAGGGTGGTGAGGCACTGGAACAGGTTGCCCAGGGAAGCTGTGGATGCCCCATCCCTGGAGGTGTTCAAGGCCAGGCTGGATGAGGCTTTGAGCAACCTGGGCTAGTGGGAGGTGTCCCTGCCCATGGCAGGGGGGTTGGAACTCGATGATCTTTAAGGTCCCTTCCAACCCAAACTCTTCTGTGAATCTATGATTTCAGAAGTGCTGTGTGCCAGCAGGAGTGGCATGGCACTGTGCAATGACATATTGCTTGGCAGGCCAAAACACTTCAGGAGCAGAGGATGCTCACAACTCCTCTTTACAGGCATGTAGGGGTTTTGCTGAGTAGCGCTGTAAGCAGGAGTATTTCTAATTGGATGAAGCAATTTTGGCATGATAGTCATGATCTAGCTCTTAGTTTTTTGCATCTACATCTATTTGTTTACAATTCTAGTATTTCTGTGTAGTTTGCATAAATAAAAATGAAATGCCATCTGTTACTGGTTGTGTACAGTACTACAAGGCATTATTAAAATGGATTCAAAGGTCACTGTGCTGGTTTTTGTAGTTTTGTTTCTCACATAATAAAAAAATGTATCCGTAACAAATTGTTGGTTATAGTAGAAAGATTATGAAAACAATTGTTGTGTTGATTCTTTGTAGAACTCTGCACAAGAGACAGTGCAGAAGGTTTGACCTTATATTTTATATATAATGGCAGGAAAAATTCTTATAAAGTGATTTACTGTATATGCTCTTTATTTCTAACATAGTTTCTCATTAAAGAGTCTCTAGATTGATTTATTTCTATTGCTACTAAGTTAATTTAAGCTGCATTAAATTTATTTTAAACCTAAATTAACTTAGGAGCAATATAAATAAATCATACTTAGGTCTATTGAATAGATATTTCCTTGGATATTCTTTGCCATAAATTCCAATTCTTAAAAGTAACATTATTTTTATTACATTCTTTTTAAATGTTGATTTAAATGACTTGTATTTGTTTCATTTCTAATGCCGAATAGGCAAATGAAAGCACAAGACAAGGGTTGAAAAAAGATGTAAAAATATATAAAGCTATGTGCACTGACTTATGAAGACATTTTATTATACAAACTCAAAAATCTCTGATTCAGTTAGAAAAATTGGTGTCTTGGAAGCAACAGCAAAAAAAGTCACAGGTAGGTAGCAAGTGATGCACTCATATTTACTGCACAATGTTTTTTTCTTTTTGAAACACATTTGCTACAGATAAGAAACCATGTTTATCGAGAGGAGCAGTCCCATCGCTCTGAGCAGGAAAGAATGAAGACAGAAATCTCTGACCTGACAGAAGAGCTTCATCAGAAGGAGATCACTATAGCAACTATCATGGAGAAAGCTAGTCTTCTGGAAAGACAGTTAAAAATGGAGTTAGAGATAAAAGATAAATTGTTAGCAAAACAACAGGTATGCAAGCAGGCAAAACCAGCCTAGATCATTTTACTCCACACTATTGATAATGGCATACATTATCTGTGAAGAAAGACATTACGTTTCTTGCTGTAGTTTTCATCTGCAGTGCTGTAATATCTGTGAAGTATTACTAACGCAACCAAATTGATACTGGAACAAGAAAGCACCAGTAAACGTCAACTGTACTTCCAAATTGTAGTTCATTCTGACCATCAAATGTAGTTACCATTTTAACATGCAAAAGATCTTGAGAACTTCCAGTTTGTTGTTGTTATGTGGGCTTTATCATTAGAACCATTTTTTAGATTATCTAGAACACTTCCTAATTTTTCAGGTTTTTTTAAATCTTTTTGAAGTATGTTACAAATCTGCTCAGAAAATTCTGGTAATTTTAAAGATGAAAACTCTAAGATACCAGTGTTTTAATGGCAAATTTCAGTTTTAAAAGCAAATATGTTATCTTCATTACTTAGTTTTATAAACCAAAAGAACCTTCGTATTTAGAGGCTTTTGGGTATCTCTGGGTTTTCTGAGAGAATCACTGCATATTGAAAATTGTGACTAATGCAATACTTTACTTTTGACAATAGGAAAGTTAGTGTTTGGAAAAATTAGAGATATCTCCTACTGTGTACCTACCAGGCCTTATTCCCTATCATATCACTAAAAGAGTGCGTGTCGTTCCTAGGCTTCATGAGTAGGATTTCATCCAGTTTCAGCGGCCTCCAAAATCTGCCCCTCTTTATGTCTCGTAATAGTATGTGAACTCTTTTATTTTCCTAAAGTGATTACTTCTTTCAAAAACGTGAATAAAATCAGAGGCATTTCATTTGTATATCTTTTAGAGATAGTTTAAGACTTCTTTCTGCTTTAGTATAGCCGTATTTAAAAAAAAAAAAAAAATATATATATAGTTTCATAATTCTTGATGTGTAATTTGTAAAATTAAACTTACATATATCTATACTCAGTGTTATTTCAAGTTAATAGTAATATTCTTGTACTTAATTAAGAATTTAATCTTTTCATAGTTGTTGGATTTCCAATACAAAGTTATCAAATCTGAAAATACACATCTAAAAGAGATGGTGGAAAACCAGGAGTGTAAAAGTTGCACGGTAATTTTTTTTCATCTATGCAATATGCAGAATAGTTACTTATATTTGTTGTAAATGTAGATTGAGATCATGGCAGATTTAGAGATTTCTGGCTTGTGTAAAATAAATAAATAAAAAAAAATGAGGTGTGTGACATAATCAAAACCAAGCGGTATTCACCCACAGTCTGAAGATGGATTTAGCTAGGAATAATTTTGACCTTAATTGTAGTAAACTAGAAGTAAGTTAAATGTTCTGTAACTGTCTAGACACTAAACAGTTTCTGTGAGCCTATTCTTTGTAAATTATGTCACTTATTTCAGAAAACATTTAAACAGTCTTCATTCTCATAGATAAAAAATATGGCCCGTTTTTACTATTTTTCCCCTTTGTTCATATGATATTTAAACTAGCACGTTTTGCCCCAACCCAGCTTATTTTCCGAGTTTAGTATTTATTACTCTCCAAACAGGGGATATTTAGAGTTTCATTAATAATAAGTGTCCCATAATATGTAGAACTACAGTTTGTATGGACAAATAAAATATTATATGCACTGCCTTCCACAAAAAGCTTCAAAACATCCCCTGCTTACAGAACATTTGCAGTTATTTTATCTGTCACTAGCAAAACACAGGAATGTTGCTTGTAAATACTGCTGTAAATTCATCTTTGGGGGATTTGTAGCCTGTTAATTTTCTTCTTGTAGCCTGACTAATGCATGAAAAAATGTCACATTTTTCCACACCTATAAGTACACATACACCATTATGGATATGTGTATGTATATATATGATGCATTATTGTGGAAACATATGTCTGTATGCAAATCTAGCTCTTCTTTACAGAGATGTTCTTCATGAAGACTGAGAAGAGCTGTCTGACAAGAATCCTTGTAGATATCACGCATGTGTTAAATTTTCACAGTAAAACCCAGTTTCTAGATATACCAAGGTCACTACACACATCCAATGTGTTTGTGGACTTAATAATTCTTTCCTACTTTGCTAGTGTATTGTGAGCATCTAAACATTAAAATTTGTGAGGTATTTGATATTAAGATTGCAGAGACTGGAGAGATTTTTATGGATGTGTTTGGACAGTACAGTAGAATGCTACACAGACCCCTCCAGCTAGTGCCAGCCCAAGTCAGTACGGTGCAATGCATCGTCAGGCGGGGTTACTTGTTAGATTTCAAAAGCAATGTAGCTCTGCCAGCTCAGTTTTGGGGTTCATGCCATTATAAATGTACTGCTGATTCTATTAGTGGTAGGGTGGAGCTATCAGTGGTGGGGTGACTTAGCATTCTCCTTTTTCCTCTGTTCTGCCACTCCTCTCCACGCGGGAGACATAGGTGAACCCCTACCCCCGACCCTCGAACAAAATATTAAATTTTCATATCCTTTCTGGCACTTCCATGCCAGCTTGGCTTATAAATTTCCCCTAAAACTAGCTAAGCAAGGCAAGGTTTATAGGAAGAGATGACATCAGGCTAGTTAGTGCAAGGAATAGCCAAGCTCTCAGGTGCGGGAGCCCGGTTCTGCTAGCAGTGTACCAAGAACCAGATCCTTAATACCCTTGAGTTACTGGGTTCCAAAAGAATAAAGTAAATCTAGAAGTACATGAAAGCACAACTTCATAAAATGTATAGGCTTTTACTCTTTTGTGTGTAATCTGACAAATCTTTTGAGAATTTTCCATTGATTACAGTGTACTGTTATTTACACTATGCAATTTGGTATTCTGCAGAGAGGCAGTTCCAGATTAGCTGGCTCAGGTGTGCAGCATAGGCTTCATGGAATAAGTGACAGGACAAAAAAGGAGTGTGGTATCCTGGCTAGTCAGCTTCCAGAGCTAATCTCCATCTTCCCCTCTTGATATTCTAGTGGATGGGCTTCTTCAGCCCCTGATCACAGTGCACATGTGGCTTTGCACTGTCAGTATTTTGACCTGTGTACCATGTGGGCTAACCCAAGTGAGAAGCGGGGTTTAGTAACACAGATGGAGAGCACCGTGCTAATGTGGCTTTACTGTTTCTGAAACTGAAGGTGACTGTATCTCAACACAGATATTAAATTGTGCCTGTAGACATACCCTGTATCTAGTGCAGTAATGAACTTCTGTAATTTTTCTTGTTATTTTTGGTGGAATTGTTACTGGAGGGAGCAATGCAGTCTGCAGCTATAGCTGTTATGGCTGCTTTTATGTCATAAGTTTTACAAAGCAAGTGATGAATTTGCAACAATAATATTTTGAATGCATGTTTGCTGAGAAATTTTAATTTGTTTTATTGTGTTATAGAGGCTGTTATCACTTCTTTTCCATTTATCCACAGTGTGTTTTTTTTTCTGGAGGCCATTCGCTTGCTTTGCTATAAGTGCTGCATGATTATTTATGGTAGCCAGGTCTTTCTTTAGCATAGAACACTGTTTTGTGTTTGCTTACTAAAAATACCAGCATCCATTTATTGTGAAAAAAATAACTAATTAATGATGGTTTTATCTCCTTTCACAGAGTATAGATTTATCTAACAAAGAACATGGAAATTTCACAGCTTCCTTTCACAAACTGGAACATGAGAATGTAAGACTAGAAAATACTCTTTTTAAACTGCAAAATGACACAGAAACATTGATACTGGGTCATGTGGATACATATGGAGGAACAGAGCAGAGCTACCAAACCCATTCAAAGGTGCAAGAAAAGGAAGAAAGGTAATATTTAGATTATACACATGTATGAAACTTCCTGTAAGTTTTTTGGAAGCATCTAACTGGGCCAAACTGTTAAGCTTTTTTTTCTGTTTCTGTTAATTCAGAACTCCCACCAACATAAATATCAGACCTAGTGAGTATATTTGTAAGAATTTCCTATGTTTTTCTGGGTGGCTAACTGAATTTGGCAATAAGTAAAGTCCCAGAAATGTTTGATCATTATTTTAATATTTGTCACATGAAACAACTTAGAAAACTTTGTATGTGCTGCCTAAGTTATTCTTAGTTCCAGGTTTTGCAAAACAGGACAGAATGTATTTTTACTGCCAAATAAAAACAAGACAAGGAAAGGACATAAAAAACAACATGAGAGGTAAACTGCTCCACAGGAGGTTATCTTAATAAGCAGTTTGAACTGCAACTCCT
>NW_010103255.1:442-48319 GCF_000699245.1 Pterocles gutturalis | reverse complement strand
AAAAGCTTTGTGTCCCACCACTTTCATTTGTTGGAAGTTTCATTAAATGTATTTTAATGTCTTGTCTAGTTTTGGTGTTCTTGGGTGACCTGATTTAAAAAAAAATAATAATTTCAGATGCCCTGAATAAATCATTACTACAATAAACTCATTGTTAGGGAAAAATTATGAGACTAAAGAATACTCAGACTCATAGAAACATATTGTAGTGATGAATTTCTTCTTAATTCCCTGTATTCAGTTAAGCACTGAATTACCTTCAAACATGTTATAATCATGGCATTGCAGTAAAAAAAAAAAAAAGGAAATTAAACTCCCCGCTAAACAATATTTCACAGTACAAGAGAGTAAAAAATGATAGAAAGCTAAATCATTCTATCATTTGTAATAAAGAACATACATCATAGTGCTAATGTCAAACAGTTTTGTGAAGCGAAGTTTAAATAATTAGAGCCAAAAATGGCCAGGTTAGGATTTCAAACTCATACATCTAGTCTTTGGCAAAATTTAAAGTTGTTTTTTTTGCAAAATAGAAAGGCACCCCATTATATGTAGCTATATCCTTGCCTAAAATTTCCTTTTAAATATAACATTTAGTGTTGGAGGCAGTATTTGTGAATATGCAAACATGTATGTATGTACGTACATATACGTGCATATACATAATACACACATATATATATGTGCAAGTGGCAGGTATCGTGGTTTTCCTACTAAGTTTCAAATGATGCTGAAGGTTTTACTGAAACAAATATTTACAAAGCAAGATACAGACTATTCTGTACCCATAGGTCTCATAGTTTCACCAAAAATTGGTCAGCGCAATATGTGCCCATGCTTCCACTCTTCTTGAGGAAAAGTAAGATTTTTTTTTTCCATTTTCTCATGAATTACACTTGCTGTACATGAGGAACTGCGAAATTTCATTCATGAGAATTTAACTGTAAGAGATAATAGAACTATGTAGGTAATTTGAAGGCTTTTGATTTCATAGCCATTGAAGACCAATGTTAATCAAAACTAGGAGAGAGAAACCTGGGAGAGATGACCTTCCACACAACACAAGTCTCAGCCACGCTACTGAACACAACTTAAATTATTATTCTAATTAATCTGTTGAAACAGAAAGAATGAGCCTGGTTTTGAGGACCTAAAACATGCATTTGATTTCCTAAATGAAAAGCTATTTAGCTAAATAAATATCAAAAAATACACAGATTCCACCTGTACTGTATATACACATCAGCCAGCAAGTCTTTTTAAGATTGGGCCCTCTCTATACTATCAGTTCGCTGCTCCCAAACAGGGAACTACCTCAAGATTTTCTCAAAAAGCTAAATTTTCAACCATCAAATGTATGCAGATAAACCAGGCAATTGATGTTAGTTGAGTTAAACTCTGGGGTATGTTTTATTTTATTGTGAGCATGAACCATGTTATTTCTGTTTTAATTTGCAGTTCTGTTTCCATGGTAATTATGGCACTGTAGAAAGGGCAGAAAGTCTTTTTTTACATAGTAAAAAAATAGAAAACATGGTGTTTGTGCAAGGTGGGGGGCTGCATTTGTGTAGTTTTCAGAAGCTGTACTTTTTGGTTTTCCTACTTGCATTCAGAAACCTAGAAAGATTTGCACAATGAAAAAAAAGTCTTCAACCAAGTATATTCTATAATATTTTTCTGTCATGTCTCACAATCAGGACTAGAATCCTAGGCATGGGCACAGTCATTAGATAGGAGACCTCTAGAGAAAACACAGGAAATTGCAGGAAGTTATACTGGCTATTTAGAAAGAGGTATGATGACTCTAAATATTACAAAGTAAGATATGCAGGATTGGCATCTTTTTGCTAAAAAAGACCATGGCCACATCCTACCTATAACCACTTTAATTAATTACTGTTCTAATATCTGATAATTGATGTACTTCTAATTGCCATTTACATAAGCTTTCCTCACCCTCAAGATTTCAATCCTTTATTTAGACCTTGGCCGCATACAGTTGATTTAAATTTTGGCATGGTTGAAGAGGGCTTTCTCTGATGAAGCTGATATGTTTAGCCTGTTTCTTCCAAAATTAAAACATGCATGTGTGTTCCCAAATGAAAGGCTACTTATTTACCATAAAAATATACACGAAATAGGTAATTGGTCAAGCCAAAGTGCACTTTCACCATGTGGCAAAAGTGAGGGGGAAAGGCTAGGACTGAATGCCTGTGAAGGTAGCTGGGGATCCCTTAAAGGATCTGTTTTGACAGTGAAGTATCTGTCTTGAGGAGGTTTTCACTACCCTTTGGAGGTCACACACTCTTAGTCATACTCACCACTGCATCAGTTATTGCAATAAATAAACTGGAAGCAGTGAAAACAATCTCTTCAGGAAAATATTTTTTAACCATTTTTAAAATCAAGCTAGCAGTTATATTTGCAAGGTAAAAGCAACAGCACAAATTCTGAAGACATTCTGGTCATTAAATATTTGTTTTCTTTATCAAGATGAGGTTGACCAGCACAAGCTGTGTAAGGAATTTGTTTTGCACCACTGAAGTCATTGATTGCATAGGGAACAGGCTGATTTTATATATGCGCTTGGAAAAAATCGATCCTGTCTATATAAATTCCCTTTGTGAGGACATAGTTCTTTCACTTCTTGTCCCATATGTCACCATGTCAACCATGATATTATTTTTGTGACATATGTGTGTATGTTAATACTCTATGACAGTAAACCCACTGAAAGCATAAGTTATTCCACTGCAGTGATTGTGGATTTGCATTGCCAGTGTTAACAAATGAACAGGTTTTTATGAATTTGCAGATATTTGCCTACCTTTACATTTGTATTCAAGCTAGAACTCTGTTCTTAGATATTATTTTGCACTGAACTGGCAGAAATTTAAACCCCAACTGTGAAATTTGTCTGAAGTGAAGGCGTAGTATCCATATCAAAGCACCTAAATGTAAGTGTCATGTTTTTCCAAGATAGCAAACAGCCGCAACAATCCTATGGATTACAGTAGGAACTAGAGTCCCTTTAAAAAATCGTTCTTTTTTCGGGGGGAGGGTGGTGGTGTCTGGTTTTACTATCTAAAACCTACAATAACTGTAGGCACCCAAGTCTGAAAATTCTGGTCTTAGTGAAGTAAGCTATAACATAACAGTAATAACTGTTATTAAATACATAGAGAAGCAGTTCTGGGGGAAAAAAAAGAACATAGATCACATAGACTTTACTGTGGGTTTACAGAGGAAATTACTTCCAAAAAGGTCAGAACACAAGATGAAAAAAAAATCTGTGTTTTTATTATTCATGCCATCTATCTTCAGTTGTGGCAGTTTTTTCACTGTGCCCTTCATCCAAACAATAGATAGAATGGACTTTAAAACAGGAGAAAAAAAAAGAAAAAAAGGTATTCTGTGCCAAAGAGCAGAGTGTATTTATTTAAAGAAAAGCATGAAATAAAAATGAAATTCTACCCCCCAAAGGCAAATATTTTAGGTGATTTAGAAAACCGGAAGGTTTGGTGAATATTGTCAGAGAGTTTTATGTTAGAACGTGTAATAATAATATTACAGTAATAATAATATTATAGTATCATGCTTACAATTTGCTTTCCTGTAGCATTCAGAGTACCTTAATCTCTGCTTCTTTTATAATCAGAGAAAAATATGTTCTTCATTAGTTCTCTGAGTTGTTCTGCGCAGTCCATTTATGGGGTACTCAGTTTCATGCTTCAGGGCTTACCTACAAGCAGGGTCCATTAAGACTGCATAGCAGTCTCTCCCAACACCAAATATTTAAATTAAGAATAGAAAATGAGTGTGTGATCTTTCTGTAGAAAACATTGTCCTTTCCCTGTGCTTGGCAAGTTCTTCTTTTTTATTTTTTTTTTCAAAGATCTATTTTCTTTGGATCTGAGCAGCACTGCATATCATTGAATATTTATAATAATTGTATTTTAGTGGCAGAGAACTTGTTCTTTAAAAACTTTTATAGCTGCATTTCAAATTAGTAAAGTGTTTTAGGATCACAGAATCATAGAATGGTTTTGGGTTGGAAGGGCCCTTAGAGATCATCTAGTTCCAACCCCCCTTCACTTATTGAAGATTTCACTTATTGTTACAAAAGCATGTTCTCGTACAATTAAAAAAATACATATATTAAAAAAAATCTTTATTTGTCATATTAATCTCCAAAGTGTTATAATTAAATCAGTGGCAAAATTAGTACTGCAGTAAAAATTCCGGATCAAAGATTCCTCTATTATATTTTTATTTAACTTATTGAAACATTTATTCTAAATTCTGGCTACTTGAACATAGTTGTTTATCAAAATTGACTAATTATCCAACCACTAATAATAGTTTTTGTTTCCCATCTCACACTTTCATATTTCATTTCCTCTATTTGTGTGGTTAAATTCCCATCATACTGTAAATGAAGTTATCAAGACATGGCTGAAGAGTGCTTACATAGCTTCTTCCACTGCAAAGCTAAAGCCAACCTTTGGCAAAGGACGGGTAACAAACACTTAAGAAGTATTGGTATCTTCAATACCTGAAGTGAGTTTGTGTCCTGCCACAATTATATGGCAAGGCTACTCAACTTAAGCTCCAGTGAAATGGTTTAAATTAGCGTGATTTAAGTCCCAGCTGAAGCAGCCAGAGAAGGCACACTCAGACATTTGCAGTAACGGAGGTGGAGAGTTGCTAAATTGCTGCCATTTGGTAGTGCTTGATCTTATGCCTGTAACTTGATGCATGAAGCAGTCTGAACAGCTAAGTAATCAAAATTGCACAAACAAATACAATTTTAAAACCCCTGGCTTTGCTGTGACAGCTTCGAGTTTTAACTGGTATTCATATTTTTTTTTCTCTTTTAGAACTTCCCAAAAGAAAGATCCATGGGAAATGGAACATCAGCAGACTGCTATGTTCACAGCCAGTGGATACCACAGAAACTGTAGTCCAGCTTTATATGGCCAAGGCAATATCATTCGTTCAAAAAGTGACAGCACTTTACCTTCTCATACACTTCACAGAGGTCGTGAAAAGAAAATAGATTATAAATCTCCATCACCACCAGTGGGGTTTTCTTTAGGCTTTGATGGGCCGTTTCCTGAAAAGGGCAGAACAGGCAGCTCACTGAGCCCTGCTTACAATGCAGAAGAAATCAAATTATCCGTAAGTAACTATTTTCCTATAACACATATATTCTCAGAGATCCACCTGTGGACCACATGCAGCCTTGGAGAAGCCAAAAAAATAGATTATTCCTGTTGTCATTATTTATACACTGCCAGCCCAGCAAAAATGGAAATACCTTATCCTTACATAAATGCAGTTTTCTGGAGATTAAACATCCCCTGCTGGGCCATACCTCTGTACTAATAATGATGGTGATAATTACCTTCCATTATGTGACTGTAAGAGAGATTTCTATATTTTAGCTCATTGCCTTCTATGTTGGGGCACTCTGTTTCATACTGTCTTCTCTAAGGGCACTCTGCTTTAAGTGTATTTCCATAATGCCTGCAAACTCACTGCCTTAAGTGCTGTTAGACAAATCAAGTCTCTACAGCATTCATTTGATGGATGAAATTAGAGGAATTGCAGCAACTATTTTGTATGTGGTAGCTATTGTATTTGAAAAGGAACAGAAATTATTACTGCTGTAATCGTTATTTTTCTTGAAACGAAAGAGTAATAGTACAGCATTCTTTCTTTCAGTCTTCATAGGCTGGAGATTACCAACTTCCATGACAAGTGTGATAAATCCCACTTTGCCTAGGGCAACTTCTTAGGAAAAACATTCCATAATTCTTTGACTTTAGATCTCCCTTTAAAGTTGAGCTTTATCCTCTTCCTTATTATCTTCTATTCTTCCTTAGGCCTCCACTATAGGCCACTATTTTTTTCCACTTGGAAATTTAGGACTTACTTTCCAGACCTCAAACCACACAACCACACCATCATTAAACAATGGAACTAACGGATTAGTCAGGAATGGACTGTAGCCATCCCTCTGTCCAGCTGTGACACATGCACCTTTGTACCCAGGGGATCCTGAACTGCAGGTGTGTGGCTGAGCCTGTAGAGTGAGGAGAAGACTTCAGCATTTACTGGAGGGCACCAACAGGCAATTTTCTTGCTACTTGTCACCTTAAGTAGGAGCCAAGAACCATCGTGACACCAGCAATCATCTTGAAGCAGTTTGGGGTTGTCGTACCCCGGTTCTGCTGTCCACTTCTGAAATGGACACGCATCCTTTCCTATCAGAGACAGGCTGCTGGAAGACTGTCTCCATGTTCCAGAATCTCACTGTAGACAGGGAGGACCACAGCGATGGCCTGCCTGGGAAGCAGGGATTGCAGTGCAGCCCTTCACTGACTGTGGTCCCGGCAGCTGTCCCCCCGTAGTCAGAGAACAGTGAGAACCACATAGTCCTGGGTGTTTGACCTCACTTCGATTTTTATATTCTTATGCTTCACAGGAATTTTAAGTAAATGGCTTTTGGTTTCTCATGTCTTTAGAGTTTTCCTCTTTAAACTGCTAATCACAAAAAGAATTGTCTGGACATTTTCAGGACAGTCAGATAAATACCAATCTCCTCCTCTCTCCTGTCAGAAGTGTCAGACAGACAGCAGATCACAAAGCTTCTCATTCCAGCCAGGGCAGGGTAAATGCCCATTCTGAGACACTTTTGCAAGCTGGAGGGGAAACTATTTCCCAGCTGGCACTCAGGACAGGGTCGATGCCAAGGCAGTTGACTACATTATGAGGAAAACACTTTCCAGCTGGTGTGTGGGCAAAGTACATAATGAAACTATTAAGCAAGGGATATTTCTCATACAGAGTCTAAATCAGTGGCATTGAAGCAGGTACAAGTTCAGAAGATCGCTAAAATTAAATCATCACTCAGACTGACAGTGGATGCCACAGCTTTAGCACAGAGATGATTCAACAGTCTGTTACTCTAGAGTTCTGTGTTCAAATGGAAAGCCATTGCACCAAGGAGAAAGAGGAAAAAAACATGCAATATGTTGCAAAATAGAGTTCTTTGACAGAGTTTTCAGGACTGATGTTTCACCTAAGTGAAATCTCCAGTATGTTCAAAGCTTCTAAAGATGTTATAAGGGACCATTTTTCTGAAGAATATTTGTAGCACCAATTGAAAACATCAGAATTGCAGGTGATGTCCTGATACCTACCAAAATTACTCTGCTGGTATTTAGGGAAGAGAGAAAATAGTCTCTAGGGCTTTAGACGGAGACTTACATCTCTCCTCCCAGTAGAGAATCTTCAGACAACCGTACTAAATATTTCACTGGAACCTCTGTCCTTTCACATTCTTACTTAGAGGTTACATGTGTAGAGAAAGTCACTCTTGCCTTAGAGTAAACTAGAAAGCTCAGCTGGGATTCAGTGGAAATTGCCATCACCCCAAAAGTTCTTGTTTCAAGGCTTTCCAAACCTAGGGAAATACTTTTTCTCTGAACTTTTTCTTTGGGCTATGCTCTCTTTCTGAAGTGAACAACTTCAGAATATGGTTGCCTGATCCATTCCCAGTCTCTGGGAAGACTATTCCATAGAACAGTCCAATGTCCAGCTTCAGAAAATAAGCAAGTAAATAAATAAATAATTAGATTTTTAACAAGTAGCCAATAAGACTATTTGCAGCTTCAGAGAAGTCCACTTCTACACAATTTCCCCATTTCATTTGGAACAAGCAGTCATACACATTCCGCTTCCCAATCTGGATCTTTAACTTTTAGTCACAAATACCTTCATGTTTCTCTTAGATGATGGACAGACATTGTCTGTTCTTGTTTTCAAGGCTTGGAAAGACAAGAAAGACTTAAGCTGTAGCAAGGAAAATTTAAATCAGGTATTAGGACACTTTGTAATGTGTGTGTGGGAACTTGCTTCCTAAACAGATTGCAATAGAAAGTTGTGGAAATTTTACCACTGGACTTTATTAGGAATGACTTTGACAGTCTTGATCCCACCCAGAGGTGTGCTTGGTCCAGGCCCCTCACTCTTAGGTATTGCTATTACCTAAATACTTAGGTCCTCTGAAAACCTTCCTCTATGGCTTGTCAATTTCCTACACATCTCAATTTTGATTTTCACATATGAGCCAGAAGCATGTGGAAGACAGGCACGTGTACTGGCTGCCTAAGACATATTGCGATGTAACGTTAAAAGAAACTACCCCCAAAAGACCCCAACTTTAGTCACAGCGAGACAAAAATTATCAAGACCAATTTCTAGTCTTGGTGTTAGAAGAACTTTCCTGGAAAGTAAAAGGGGCTACCCATGAGAAGACTTCAACACTCTGGGATTTGACCACTCATGGCTTGACCACTAAATGTTAGAATATCCCATGTGTTAAAGCTTTCTTGCTGCCCTGCTGAAGGTGCATCCAAGAATTCTGGGACAACTCTGGGGCAAGAAAGAGATTAACTCTAGGCAAACGAATTAGGCAGTCTGTGAGAAAGAACAGACCTAGCTTCCTGGAGTGCTTCTCCCCAGCAACCCAGAGTTAATTCAGAAGTACTTTGGGAGGTTCTTGCTTATGGAGAAGACATATTTAGCATGTATTTCATATGTGGAAATATGCATCTCTGTCAGGTGCACTCCTTCATTTCCAGCAAAACATGAGGCAAAAATTTTGGTCTACACCAAAGAAATATGGGATCAGCTGACACTGGAGAAATTAAAAAGCAGAGTCTTTGTTGCCTAACTACCTAAAGAAGTAAGGTTGAAAGCTTACCAATTAATCCATTTCTGTCCAGCTCATTAGAAAACCAAAAGACATAAAAGTGTTATCTAAGGAAAACATATTCAAAACTAGGGACCATGAATCTCACCTGAGACATGGATTAAAACAGTTTCTTTATGGTTTTTCTTCCTCAGGCACTGAAAGTAAAGACAATAAAGAACATGTTGAAAGAACAGACCAGAGGCTTGGAAAGCAAAGCTTAGTTACTAACAAGAAATGTTGCCTTTTAGACTTGTTTGGATACAACCTTCTCTCGAAATGCATAAAAACCAGTGCATTAGGGACCTATCTAAAATGATAGTCAGTGATGTCTAACCCTCGGGTAAGGAGCTGTAGGGAACCATCATCTGCTTATTCTAAGTGATAAACATTCTTCTCTCAACTCTGAGGGAATGTCTCATTTGCAGTTTACAGCGTATTCAAGAAAAAAAACATCAAAGTAAGCACCTTTGCAAAGAAGCAAAGGACACTAGCATTTTAGGAAGATAGCTTGATCATGAGGCCAATGTATTTCTAATGACAAATCAGCAATTGTAAACATTGTTATAATGAATCTCTGAGAATCTCTTACAACTCAATATAGCATTTCTGAAAACTAGTGCTCATGTCAGTCTGCTGTCTGGAAAAGCCTGACATGACTGTTTTTCTCTAATTAAATTCATATATCAGATTCACATTTTCCCAGTTTCTTATGCTTCTCTCGGGAAGTATTTTATTTGCTCAATACTGAATCAGTGATTTCAGAGCTGGTATTCAGTAAGCAAAATACATGGTGATTCTTTAAGTAAAGCCTCCAAATCCAATGTCTTCTTCATAATACAAAAACCTTCTTCAAATGCTTCAAAACAGTGCTGCCAACTCTGTCATTGAATCCAAACATCACAATGAGATATTTTTGTGACCTAGCCCATGAAGAAATAAATGTGCATGTAGCCATGGCATTCCAAATCTAAGGAACAACACTTCATATGAAAACAATGATGATTTATGGGTGGGAGATTATGCATGTGCTTATGAGGAAGGTGATCTTCCTCCAGAGTTTCTCAAATGTTGGCAGATTAACATTATTTCTTATCCCTGCTAGTGCAGAGATTGATAGAAGAGTATTGTGGCACAAAGTGATCTAATACCTTTGGGTTCCTTATTCCTACACGGCAAATTAAGTCACTTTTTCTTCCCTGCCCTGTTAAAACACTAATTTGGAGGGACTGAGATTCTGCTCTATCTGCGAATTTCATTCTAGGAACCCTATAAATCAGAAAGCCTGTCTCATACCAGAGGGATGGTATTACATTCAGAATTTTTCTGGCTATCGCTTACTTGCTTTACTTTGAAAAGAAAAGGGATTTCCTGTAAGAAATCTCAAAATTTCATCTCAAGGTCTGCTGCAAAGAGTTTCAATAGAATAGTACTTTAAAGCATTTCTCTAGTCAGTAACTCTTGGCCTGAAAAGATGCTAAAGGGCAGTTTTAAACCAGGCAGAAAGCAAAGACCAAATGTGCCTCTAGTTGCCGTGGAAATAGGGAATACCCCATACTGATACAATGGAGCCTAGAATAAAAAATCACAGGTGCAACAGAATTGGCCTTTTCCACAAAACATTTAAATATTTAAATCATTCAAAGCCATTCCTTCTTGATGGGCTGACAGATAAATTCTCCTCTTTACATTCTAGGAAAAACAAAACCCAAGATTCTAGACAAATAATCAGTCATTAAAACTATTTAACATATGGTTTAATTAAGATAATAAATGTCAATCATCTTACTCAATATATGATCACGTAAAGACAGAAAGTTATCTTTCTCTTACTCAGTATTACAGCTCCTATGCTAAGTTTTTTCTCAGTTGACTGTTAAAAATTGGTCATAAAATCGTATTTATCTATACAAATAAACATTGAATTTATTCAAACAAGCATAATGTCTTTAGGAAAAGAAAAATGATTTCATATTTCTTTTGATAAAGACATCACAATGAATGCATTTTAAGTATTATCAAAAACTATTAACAAAAATGGCTGCTTTAAAATTTAGAAGTTGTTCCAGCAAAGAATCACTCATGTCTTTTGCTTTCTACAACTCTGCATCCCATGACAACCATTTTAAGACTGATTTTGGTGTGCCTTATGTCTCAGTCTACTAAGTGCTCATTAAATTGAAAGATTTTTCAGTGAACTCCTTGCAGCAAATAAAATTTAGCCCATTCTCTGGAATTTTGGGGCTTGGAGTTGATGGTACTGAAATGAGCATCGGTTTTCTTCCTTTCCCCAGAAAGCATCACATCAGCGAAGCGGAGAGCTAAAATTACAGGAGGCAATCAGCAGTACCCAACACTAGTTATATTCTGTAATTCCAAAAAATAGATTATAGTCCTCTATCCTGGTCTAAATTATACAAGTGACCAACGTAACCTTCAGCTGATCCAAAGATTTTGGAGGTTCTGAAGCAGCTTAATTCTGTCTAATGGTACATTAAAATTGTTAATGGTAAATCTACATCCTAACGCCATGAATATCACAGGTATTCAAACATCATGTTCACATTATGTCATTTAGGCACCGGAATTCCTTTAAAAATGTGTGCCCAAATCCATGGTTTCTTGGAGAGAAAGAAAGTGTTGTAGCACTATTAGCTGCTCTAGGTTAAGATGTTTTTCAAATGTAAAAGTTGATAATGCAAACATGTTGTAGTAGTTGCTGGTTTTGACTAACCATGATTTTCTATTCATTGCTCAGTCTCCCCCTGAGATGTCCTTCCTTGCAACAGAAAAATTCCTTCAAGAGGAAGAGAAACATACAAGAGAATTTGAAGAACGTTTAAATTTGCACCTTGAAGAATTGCAAAGACATTCTGAAAACACTCTAAAAAAATATGCCAGGATACAGCAAAGCAGGCATACTTAAGCCAGTCACACGATTAAGACAATAAAACCACATAATCAGCCATGCGTTTCTTATAACCAAAGTCTGCAACTAGCTGCTTCGTGTATTTGGGCATATTGCAAATAGCATGTCTTTTTAACACCGAGGTTTCAATAAAATAATCATTATCCTATGGATTTAGATAGATTGTAACTTGACTATATTACAAAATATCATACCCTAAACATATTCTAAAATACACAGGTGGGTTTGCACAGTTAAATTGTGTGCAGCAGAGCCCCTGTCACAGCACTGTAAATTAAGTAAGATACTTTCAATTCTGTGATGTACAGAGGGCTAATAAGTGGAATTATTCCCTTGAAAATATAAGCAGCCCAGAGAAATTCCCTAGATTGCACAGAACAAGAATAATAGGGGTCTTTAGCCATGTCATAGCTCCCAGCATAAAGAGCTTATCTATGCTCTGGTTATTCTTGGCTGTAGAAATAGCCCCTGGGACTCTCAAAATAAGTTTCAGCTCGCTCTTTCTTATGCTCTAAGCCATGCAGGTCCATGAGGGGAAGATGAACAGACAAAGCTCGTACTTTGAAGCCACCTGTATTGCCTCTTTTGCCAGACCTATAGACTTCGCCTGGGGCAGAGCCTGATCTCAGGTGCTTTACATGCTTTACAGTAATACTTTACAGTTTTTAAATCCAGCCTTCAAAAGCACCTGTTCTAGTATTGATGTTTTGATACTATGCTGGCTCATTGTTTAACTAGATTAGAACAGGGAAAAAACCTTTAACTTCAGACAACTTGTTTTAGGTAAGGGCCTAAATTCTTTATACTTTTCTACAGCATAGAAACACATTATAAAACTGAGCAGTTAATTCAACTCCATGTGCCGAAAAACTGCATAATGTTGCGATTCCTTTTATTTGCAATTCATAGTGAATTCTATTGCTGTGCAAGCGAAACCCAAATTACAGACAGCGTTGATGAACCACCAATTTCAGTGAAAGAGATACTGAAGAACTGCTTTCCAGCATATACTGCTGCCAACTTCCTGGAAAAATCTGGATAAAAATAATACCAGACTGTCAAAACAGCTCCAGTTTGTGAGTAAATGAAGCCTCATTAATATTCAAGACCCCAGCAAAAATGTAAATTGTTTTTGGAAGCTCTACTTCCATTAAGACAAAATACACTACGTCACACTTACACAAAATACCAAGATTTTAAATACCAGTTTGGCTTGGTTTGCAATAAAACGAGTAATGAAAATGAGGACATCAAAGAACATTTTACAGGAAAATTCAGGAAAATTACTAGACTCAGCTGGAGGAATGAGGACTGAATAAAAAGATGATGGAAGGACATCTGAACAAACTAAATATATATGTATCCTCAACTTAAAGAGAGATGCATCTGGGAGTTTTAAAAGAACTAATGAAGAAATGTAGGAACCTCTGAAAATGAAGCTAAATTTTAAGCTGGAAAAGATCTGTAGAAGCAGAAAGACTGCAAAATGTTGTCTCTCAGAAGGGCAAGAGAAAAAAAAATATGGGATATTAGCCAGCTAGCCAGATTCCTTTGCCACTGAAAGATTTAAACACAAGAAGACAGTGAGCTCCAGCTCTTCAAAGAAATGTTACGTGGCTGAGTCCAGTCCAGGCCTGAGGATCCCTCTCATGAGACAGGTCTGTGTGATGATACAGAATGAATGAATGAAATTATCAAAAAATCACAGAATCATAGAATCATAGAATGGTTTGGGTTGGAAGGGACCTTAAAGATCATCGAGTTCCAACCCCCCTGCCATGGGCAGGGACACCCTCCACTAGCCCAGGTTGCTCAAAGCCTCATCCAGCCTGGCCTTGAACACCTCCAGGGATGAACGAATTAAGATTTTTTTCCAAAGCTTTTTAAGATCTCACCAAGCTACTAACTTTGGCTAATGAAATAACAGACTTAGTTTCAGCCTGGTTTTTGTGTAACGCTATATAATAAACTCCTTGTGAAAAACACTGAAAACCGCAAAGTACCTGTACTGCCCAGCTGACTTATTTACTGTTATTTCCTGCTCAGAGCATATCATGCTCCAAATGTGCTGAGACAGCATGGATCAAAGTGCCATTTTTTTAACACATACTTACCTGAAAAGTCACCCTTCTCTTCGCTAGCCGAACCCAGCAAAAGTTCCTAATCTGACAATCCCCAATTTAAACAGGAGCCCGTCGCTGCCAGAAGGGCAAGAGGACAGTCAGAGCCACACCACTGGTTCGGAGCACTTGAGCTGTGTTAAAGGCAGAAATTCGATTCAACTGGTGAGAGGTTTCCAAAGGAAAATACATATCCCTGATGTTATCATGGCAAAAATAGTTTGTACAACATGTGCCACTTTTCAGATTATTTGGAAAACTTTTTAAAGGACAGGAAAAATAATAAAGGCTGAGCAATTATATACCTTATGAAAAGATATTGGAGATGCATGTATATTGTCAAAAAAGGAATAATCAGAAGGGTCCAAGGCTAGAACTTTCTGAAATCACCAATAAAATTGAAAAATTGAGTTATTAATTATAAGTTCATTCGACAGGACAAGGTGCAACGTTTGGGAGCTACAAATTACCCAAAACACACAGAAAATTTCTATTCTACTTTGTGAATAGCTGGGCAATGGAAAATTCTTGTATGCTGCTGGACTACTTTTATGATTTTTCAAAGCCTGACTGAAAATCATTTTTTTGGCTCCCTGTTGAAAGACTTGTTTTAAATAAAAAGAACAATGGCTCAGGCTGCCCCAGCTTTTTTCACTGAAGGAAAAACAGAGGTCATGTATACACAGTTGCCAACATGTTTCATCGAGATGTAATTTTGAAATAGTTGGTGGTAAAAGAGCTGCCAGACCATTGCTGTCCAATTCACTTCCCAAAACTTAGTCTGATGGGGCTGTCGGTGAAGCCACAGTAACTGAACAGAAACACTTTTAAGTGGCTCGCTTGAAAGTTGGGTATTTAGCGCATTCTCTTCCTACCATGTTTTACTCTCTTCTTTTTTGTATGGGAAATTTCAGAGTATGAGAATGGGAGTGTGTCAGAGGGACGGCAGGTACCCTGAACACCACCAGCAGGGATGAGAAAGAAGTCATCAACCGAGACTGTCTCATGAGATGAGCCCCAGGTGATTGTACATCTATGCTATGTCATGCCAGTCATCAAAATTTGATTTACACAGCCAGATCAGGTATGTGCTGAACTCCGTTCAGTCCTGCTGCTTTCTGCCCGTGGGTCTCCCCAGGGACCAAACAGCTGTAAGGAGGCAGTGGGCACTGCGGGAAGGTCCTTACCCTGTATCATACGGATGATGGGATTACATTCCTGTCTGGCGTTACAACCTACAACAGCCAATTATATCACTCTCAACCACTTTCTTCCATTTAATTCTACGCAAAATAACTAACCACTAGGCTTCACATCAGCTGCCTTGTGCTAGGGAAGTTTTCTTCTTCTTCTTCTCAGACACAGCAGTCTACTGAGAAAAAAACATTAGGTTAGAGATTGCTCATAGCAGAGCTCGTTTGAAGTGGCCAAACCAATGTGGGAACTGTGTGTTGTTTTTTCCTCACTGTAGGGTTCAGATCGCAAAGTTCACTGTGTCTGTGTTACTATTTAATCACTTGGACACCCTCAAATCCATAACTAGGCTGTAATTTAATGTACTGCATCTTAATTTCCTCTGGTGGATTAAGCAATGCCCCTGGACACTGATGCACTGTGCTCCAGCCTCACTTGCTCAACCAACAAACCAACTGGTTTGTTCCTCTAATCCGCTCATAACCAATCTGCTGGGGGCTTTGAAACAGATTTATCAAGAATGTTTTTGCCCAGTTACCTTATGAGAAAATGTTTCTGTGCAAAGAACAGTCCTAAACCATCCCACCACTGAATTTCCTGCAACAGATGCAGCATTTACTTTACCTGATGTGAACCCTTGTACAATCCCAGATGGAGCAAGAAATCCCACAGGAGTCTTGGACCCTGGTATCCCATGTAAACACCAGAACAAGAGTTTTGTTGGTTGAAACAGAAGTACACAGAAGACACCAGCAAACACCTCCATCTGTACTGATGAAGATGCTCAGCTGAGACCCAGGACTTTGCTTTCCTGGTGCGGAGCGTGTGAACTGGAACCACCTGCCCTGGTAAGAAACTCCTCCTGGGCAGAAACCTCTCTGTGGTGCAGGTCCAAAACGGAGAGTCAGTCGAAGTGCAGGCTCTAGTTCGCATCTTCCAGAGCTACAGGAGCATTCAAACCTGTACACATGCCATCTGGGCACCAAGCACAAATCTGAAGAAAATGGTGCGTTTCCTCTGCCGTATGTATTTAAAAGCGCTGTTTTCTGACTATGAGGATCTAAGTAAGTAAACATTTTCTTGTGGGTGGATTGAAACATAAGACTGAGAACCACTTTCTCTGAGTTCTGAAAATATTTGTAGCTCTTCCTTCAGACCAGGGGCAGAGTCACTGGCTTCTCTCACTTGCGTTTTGGGGAGCAGGGCCATTTTTAACCCAGATGGGCATTTACCCATTGCGAGAATACATGATGCCTTTATTTTCTTAGCCCTTCAAAGACATTTATAAAACTCCATTCAAACCTTGATCTTTAAGTATTTGACTCAGACTTGATTTATGCTTTGAAAAACTGGTTTTAAAAAATTGCGTCTATAACTTGATTTATCAGAAGGCAATGGCAGGTTTTTAATGACTTCACCTGATAATGAGCGTTCTCGGAAACTATATCATAAGACACTGCTGAAGAAGTATCTCAGCATGAGTTTTCTTGTAAAACGGTTGTAATAAATCATTCAGTTTTGCCCACAAGCTACTGTATGCTGGGAAAATGTTTGAAACCCTTTTTCTGAAACGTTTTTGAAGGCAACTGACACTTGGAGTAATACATACAGTTAAAAATACAGAGACACAGTTACACCTTCGTCTGAGAAGTTCACACGAGTTGACATTTGGGCAACTGCCATTAGCTTACTTCCCGATTATTTCCGAGTGATTTTTGACAGGTTCTGTCTACAGAGGCTTCATACCATTTTTCCAAAGGCGCGTTCTCACATCCGATACTAGTAAAAGGGAATTCGGTAGAAAATGTCAGAATCCAACTTCATTGTTTACTAGAGAAAAATATATTTTTTGAAGATTCAAACTGTGAAATCAATTCTAGCTTTTGCATAAGGAACAATTCAGAATGCGTAACTCAATTAGCACTCAGTAAAATTGCACATTTCAGGGAGCTGAAATACACAATGTCTCTTATTAGCATTAAGCTATCGGTTTGTGTTAATAAACATTTGGCTCCAAAAAGATTATTACTGTGACCTGACGAATTTGCAGATGACAAGAGACAAAGGGAGGGGATAAGAAAAGCAGCAGCAATGCAACATCTCATTAGAAGAAGTACTCTTAAATATTATCTAACCCAGCTGACCTTTTACCTATTTATCAGCCAGTTAATTGCTCTTATGTGTCACAGACTCAACTCTTGCAGAAAATGAAGGGGGAAAAAAATATCACATAATGACTCTGAACAGTTTCAGGGAAGGCTTTCCAAATTATGAAGTTATTGCTTGGGCTGATCAAAAAGCCTTACGGGTGGAACAGACTGAAATAAATCCACTGCTCGGAGATGGGAAAGTCACAGGGACCTTGTTCGAGCTGTCAGAAAGTATCACAGAACTAACAGGGCTAGGAAAACCTTGGTGAAGGATCTATGGGAGAGGAAGATGAGGAGGATGAATGTATGGAAGAAGTTAGCAGAAACTTTGCTTCTATTCTAGACGCCTGAGACACCAAGTACCCTGCAGAACACAGATATTAAAACTACACACGCTTCTTCAGGCACAAGTTTTATTCAAGCTGAACACCTCCTTTCAAAAAAGGGCAAACTATCAGAGCTCCATTGCAGCCATCCCTGACTGAGGATAAATACAGATAGGACAAAAAAGGTTTGGTGCCTGGGAGATGACACAGACTATGCAATTACTTTTACAGATGCATCGTTTCAGATCTCTCCGGTTGAAGGAAGCAGCTCTCATACCAAAGCAGAAGTAATTTTCAGTCCCAGTGCACGCCTCAGTGAGCACAGGGGTTCCACAGCAGCCTTCCCGCTAGTCACTTGGTGGGTAAACACTCTTCTGGGCAAACCATGATGACCGTCTTGTCTGGGCAGTTTGTTGTGCAGATCTCTCAACTATGCTGCAAGTTTTTTGGAGGGAAAGCCAACCTAACGGTTAATAAAAACTCTTCCTTTTAGTTTATAGCAAATTTTCTATTATAAAAACATCTTGGCCTGCATGGCCAGTTTAATTCTAGGCACTCCCGACAGTGTGGCCCAGTAAGTGTCATGAGCTGTGGCCATCCCAGTGTCATTGGGTATCTGTCCCATTCTGAACTGGGTTAGTTTAGAGCTGGCCATAGACACACCCCACTTTGGGAAGATGTGCGTCAGGGCAAAGTCTACTGAAGGGAATTACATTTGCTTGCCTAAATTATTTTTTTGCAAAACAACATTGGTTGGCAGTAGCATCCTACACGGGAACAACACAGAGTTAATGCAGGAAGCAGGGCACGGCCTTTCATTGGCATGTGTATGAATCATCCCACTGACTTCACCGGGACCATCCCCGTGCCGAAAGCCAGCATGTGAAGTAAAGATTCACAGGGGTCTTTCACTTTTGGCACAGAAATATTTCCTGCTACGCTTCAGTGCACTGCAGCATCACATTGTTCCTGGCTTGGCCCGTAGTTCAGTGGCAGTCAGGAGTTCTCAGATTCCCTTCTCAAATTCTTCCGAAGGTTAGTGCTTACTGAGTGCCTTCAAATAGTTGGCTAAGAAGGGGCTGTAGAAGAATACAGATTATTGAAGCATTTTGATCAGAATTTATAGTTTGATTTCCTACAACAAAAGTGCTTAAGCTGTGCTCACACCTTCCTTTAAGTGAACGGGAGAGGGGGATGTCACAGGACAGCAGCTCCCTTCTGCAAACAGATTAGAGACCTAAGTTACACTAGTGTTCCTTTTCTTTCCTTTAAAAAAATAATTTAAAAAAAATTAAAATCAAGGGTTGTATCCAAAATCACCTTTTTATTGCCACTTTATACAGATTTAAATATTTAACATTCAGATAAACAACTGTGTTCATGTTAGTTACTTCATCATGAACTGGTAGAATCTCCCTTTCCAACTTCTGTGAGATTATTCACTTTGCATGTTGGCATCTCACAGCAAAAAGAAATTCTTTTTGAGTGAACGATATAGCGTTTAATGAAAAAAATATTACACAATGTTGGCTTTCACAATAAATCACATTTTTTGCAAAATAATTTGAAGAATCCAAGACTTCTCTCTTTTATTCAAAAAATAAATATATCCGTTTCTGAATCAACGCACTTCATATGACATTAAGTACAAAGAAGAAATGTACTTCTTTGGAAGTTCTGAAATAGACATACAAGAGCTCATGGGAGCAACGTTATCCATAACAGTGATAAAAGCCAAAAGCTGATTTTTTACAAATTTATAGCAGAACACGATTTTCTTTTACAATATAGAGCTTCAAACAGATTTAAGAAAAACACCATTTTAAAAGTCTGAAAGGCACATGAACTGGACCATAAAACGTACCGGCACATTCACTAATACGTTTTATGTTACATTCCTAAAGAGAAACTGCGGGACCCTAACCAAGAGAAAGACTGAAAATATCAGCAAGTTCCTTTGTAAAGAGTGGCAGAGAGTTCCTTTTGGCTCTTGATAAAATTATTAATACCCCAAAGCTAGAAAGTCTGAAAAGCTGCATCATTCAGTTGTATTTGGACGAGTTGCTACGTAAACAAACACAACAATCAGCAGTACTACAACGGCCAGCGTGGGAAGCACAACGGTGGTGATTTGTTGCCGGGCCTCTTGCATTGCCTGTTTTCTCTCCTTTTTATCTTTGGAGGTCTCTTTTTTGGGTTTTCCTCTTAGCTGCCTCATCCTCTTCTGAGGATCTTTTGTTCACTGTAACAGGGGAGCAAAGGGAGTTGAACAGTAGAAAATAGTCCAAGGTCTTTTGAAACAAGGGGTTGAAGAACTCCTCCTTCAAGTGGTTGGCTGTGCAAGAAACTGCAAAAGAAGGAAAAAAACAATTCTTTCGCACAAGATCTACATATATTCCAATTATTAAAACCATTTGCAGCTCCATTTGGTAAATCTTTTATCCAACTTGCACCAGTATCTATGCAGCTTCTTTCAAGAAGACAGAACCACAGTGCACTCGCTCAGTCCCTTGTATCGGGTTTGTGTGGTGGGGTTTTGGCAGCAGGGGAGGGGCTACAGGGGTGGCTCCTGGGAGAAGCTGCCAGAAGCTCCCCCAGCTCCAAGTCAGACCTGTCTCTGGCAACGGGCGAGTCAATCAGCAACAGTGGATCCCCTGCGTGAATCATATTTAAGAGGGGAGAAAAAAAGACTGCTGAGGGATCTGCAGCAGAGACAGGAGTGGTGTGTGAGAGAAACAACTACACAGGCACCAAGGTCAGTGCAGAAGGAGGGGAGGAGTTTGTCCAGGCGCCGGAGCAGAAATTCCCCTGCAGCCCGTGGTGCAGCCCATGGTGAGGCAGCTGTGCCCCTGCAGCCATGGAGGTAACGGTGGAGCAGAGAGAGATCCACCTGCAGCCTGGGGAGGACCTCACACCAGGGCAGGCAGCTCCCCACAAAGGAGGCCATGACTCTGTGGGAAGCCCACGCTGGAGCAGTCTGTTCCTGAGGGACTGCACCCCATGGGAGGCACCCATGCTGGAACAGTTCATGAAGAACTGCAGCCTGTGGGAGGGACCCATGCTGGAGAAGTTTGTGGAGGACTGACTCCAGTGGGAGGGACCCCACACAGGAGCAGGGGAAGAGTGCGAGCAGTCCTCCCTGGGAGGAGAAATGAGCAGCAGAAACAACCTGTGATGAATTGACCACAACCCCCATACCCTGTCCCCCTGCAATGCTCTGGGGGGTGGAGGTAGAGAATTCAGGAGTGAACCTGAGCCAGGAAGAGGAGGGGTGAGGGGAAGGTTTTTTGAGATTTGGTTTTAGTTCTCATTATCCTACTCTGATTTGATTGGTAATGAATTCAATTGATCTTTTCCCCAAGTCAAGTCTGGTTTGCCCATGACCATAATTGGTGAACGATCCCTCCTCATCCTTGCCTTGACCTTGAGGTTTTACCTTTTTGCCTTCCAATTCACCAAGGAGTGAGTGAGTGGCTGCACGGTGCTCATTGCCCGCTGGGCCCAAACCACAACACTCATCAATAACACTTTCCCCATAAAAACTTCTGCAGTTCATCACGGTCCACATATTTGTCCAAGAGCACTGAACTTGCACTCTTTTAAGGCAGAAACAAAGCCCAGCACCATACATGTCATCCTCCAAGGCAAACAAGAGAACACAGCTAAAGATTTAATGAAAATAATAAGAACTAGTCTTGCATCAACACAGAATCCAGCTGCCCCTTCTTGTAATAGCAGCAGGCTGCCAGCTAAAGGTCTGTGGCTCCCCACAAACCTGCAGAATGAGGAAGGGCAAGCACAGACCCTGCAATAAGAAAAAGTGTTAAGCATTTATCATCCATACCAGGTACTTATTGGAATATAGAGTATATAGGGGAAAGAGCTGCTTTAACTTACACTTCTGGCTCTGCTGCCATAGAACAAAGTCTAAATCATAACATGAGTCAGTGCTGTCACTCTTATTACAGCTGTCATTTTGTAAGAAAAATATCCCAAAAAAAATAAACAGTCTGCTTACAAATCACTGTTGTAGACAAGCAGTCACTAATAAGGAATTGCTCTGAAACATCTACTAGACCAATTTTTAAAAGCAGAAGTATCTATAAAGTGAGATTAACATGAACACAGCACGATAATGAAAGCCTCTCTGAAACAAGGAATAGGTGCTTAATACTTCCATACCCAAAGTTTTTTTGCCCCTAAGCTGCCTACAGCTGTGTAATTCACTGACCACACCAGCAGGAGGGAGGATGCCACGTGTTTGGCTTTTTTCCTCTTTGCCACATCCACCATTTCTGCAGCGGCACAATAGCTGATACAGGCGAGATGGATCTAAACACAAATTTGGAGAGTAAAAATTACTGGTGTCAAATATTGAGTTGAATTGAAAGTAAACTATGAACTGAGGTTTTTCCATCACTCCCTAACGTACTCAGAATAAAATATATGAAGAAATTAGGGGGTTAATGTAACTGCCTCTTTTCTTTCCCTCTTCTTTATATGAAAACATAAAGATGATTTTAGCATGCTGCTGTAGGTGAGGAGCAGCAAAGCTGCAAAGCTCACTCAGTTCACAGACGATTTCCTCTTGATGTGTCATCTCTGGTCAATGCTACAAGTTGTCTTATGACTACTTTTTTAACAAAATAAGTGGTTGTCACTGCAAGTGGGGTGCTTTCTGTTGGTGTTAGCACTCAACCTTATTTGTCAGCCTGACAACAGAAGCAAAACCAAACAACAATGCTTATGTACAAAACAAGAATCCTCACCTATAGGTTACACGCAACTCTAAAGGAACTTTCATCCTTTCTCATAACAGCAGCAACCTGCCTGCTGTGAATCCCATCCAGACAATTAGGCTGGTGAGATATTGTATCAATTAGGGTAAGATATGGAATGACTCTACTGACTCGAACTTACAGAAGTGACCAGACTATCAGAGGAACCACGTGGTACTGGGAAACCAACAGCAAATCTATGCATTGGTATTTCTGTCTTTACATAGTCCTTCCTGGATACAATCTGGAAAAAAACAAACCAAACCAAAACAAACAAACAAAAGAAAAAACAAAAAACCAAACAACCCACGCAACCAAAAAAACCCGTCAGGTGTGATAGGTTCTCGGTGTTCAGCTGGGTTCACCAATTCTGCATCCCATGCACACACACCTTTCAAGCAGGTGTTTCTTCTGATCATAAACTGACAATTCAACCTGGACCCTGAGGCAAACACTTCATTTCAGTTTTGATAAAGCATAAAAGGGAAATTTTGGTGATTGGGATGATTTTCAAGAGAGGAAACAATAAAGTTCCAGTTTTAGAAGAACCAATTCCTTCTGCAAGCTGCAGCATTAGAATCAAAATACGGAAGAGATTATAGAGACCAGGGAATTTCATAGTGAGGAAGTAAATAGGAATTATATGGAACAACCACACACAACACGCTGTCCCACTGTTTAATCAAATGAAACTACTTCATTTGTCAACTTTCTTAACTGTTTCCCTCAGCAAATCCTCAGCTCTCTTATTGATTCAGGGGAGAGGCTTTGGCATTCCATCTTCTGCAAGCAATGGGTTTCTGGTTTGGCTTTGTTGTTAATCACTTCTCTAACTTACTCTTAAATTTCCTCAGGGGCACAAGAAATCTCTGCTTTACCCCTTCAATTTCTGTTCTGTTCTGCTCCTGCTCTGGTCACAAGCTTTATTACCAAACTCTAGAAAAATACTGTGTAAAATAAAGTTTTACATCTGTCCTTTGGGATAATTAGCCAACCAGAGCATTTCAGGCTACAGTCTTTTCATATTGTTTTCTGTCTCCACTGTTAATGCATGTCAGTGGGTTTTGTATCTGGATTACTCACAAGATCCAAGAAGTGATGGACAGTAAAAGCCTTTGGGACTTTCTGTGTACCATAGTAACAAACAGGAGTTGCCATGAAACCAATCTCTCTAACAATAAATGTATGCCTTGCTCTACACAGCACCACTTGCTACCCAGACGTTAAAAACATCAGGATGTTTTTTTAAGTCTCTTTTGAATGAATATTTCATTCTGAAGCAAAATTATACCAAGTTAATTACATACACTAGCTAACATCTGACGGCTTAGAACAGAAAGCCTTCCCGCAAATGTTAGCACCACTTGAATTGCAAGCTGATGCTCTCCAGTTTGGGAGCCTGGCATCAATCTCCAAATACATTTCCAGTAGATTGGGTTACTTGGCTTTGCTACCGGCAGAGATGGACTTGCACAGAAACCGGCCCCCAGTTTTCAGACAGATGAGCCTTAGGGTTCATCTTAACTGCACCATAAAATGGAAGCAGTGAATCTCCGCAAGTTGCTGCCAGGCTCCTGCTGCCGCTCGGAGCCCGGATACAGCAGCCGGTATGAGACAGTTGCTGCAAGAGACAGCGCTCCCCCACAGGAGAGGTCCGGGATGTTGTACATGCTGTCATGTTCACGTTGGTACAAAACAGTGCTTAAAAACCAGTGCTCAGTTGTGTTAAGACGAAAGTCTAAGGTCCATGCTGTGTAAGCAGAGTAAGAGAGCCACAGCTATCCTCTTCTGCTGCCACCCGTGGACCTCGCTGGAGGGCCAGTGCCTGCTGACAGTTACGGAAAGGAAGAAGCAGATACAGGAAGTACAGCAAGCCAGGGCCAGGATTACAACGTTAGGGTCTTGTTCCCTGTGCCGTGCCAGGCCCATGGAACACAGTATCTCACATTGCTGAGTTACGTCCTCTTCTGGCCGATACTCACCATGCTTGCACACCGGGAAGGCCAAACTCAGCTGAAGAGAGGAAGGAAATAACATAGCATTATGGGATGGGTGTAATTAACAGTCTAATTAGCGCTGTTTATTTAAAACATCTCAGAACAAGTAGCTATCAGAAGGGCAATGAGAAAGGGATGTCCCACAGGTATTCCAGTCTTGTGGGAACTCCACCCTTAGGGACCAGCCAACCTCACACTGCAGAAGAGCTGGAAACTCGCCTTTTCTCCTCAGAAGGAAGCAGAGTCTCCTTTCCATTCCTAGTCTCCCCTGATCAGGAGAGGGCTGGCTGTCTCATACTGTACGCATCCCCCTAGGGCTGCTTCCCATTTCTGGTAACTGCTCAGCCTGGCCCAAGCATCTGCCAAGGCTGGAAACAAGCACCGAACTAGTTCAACTACTGCTTTTACTGGAAAGTCAGCAAGTCCCTAAACTAGGACATTCGTAGGAATAGCATAGAGGGGATTAACAGAGGGGAATATTCATAGTCCAAAACAGTCTGGCACTAGCCAACAGAGCCTATAACTTCACCTTCCTTTTATGCATTTCACAATTTAAAATTTGTTAGTAAAATTGCATGAGGTGATAAGATACTTTGTTTTTTCCTTTAGAGTTCTCTACAGCAAAGATTCCCCCAAAAGCAGGAACCTGCTGGCTAGAAGGAACCCATCTCAATTGTCAAGTCAAGAAAATGAGCATTGGCTTGGTTTAGTTGTTCGCAACATCCCTTTCACAGAGACTACCTCTGTCTCACGCTGCAGTGCTCCAACTTGACACTGAAAAGCTAAGGTTTCAAGCAGAACAGAACATTAAAAAGTTCAAGCTGCTGAAGACAAACCTAAAGACGTCATTCTTCAACACAATAAAAATTCACAAATTTAGTACCCTGGCTTGACATCTAGAGCAATTGCATTCCTCCCTGCCCATCATCCAAATTGCTTTTTATGTATAAAAGTGCTCTTCATTCTACCTTCAGGGTTAAGTTACTCAGAACTGTTTTGCAGAGCTAACCTCAAAATCTGAGAGCATAAATCTGTGGACGTGCTGAAGTCACTCATACCAATGCTGAAGCATTTGCCAGCATCTTAGAGCAAGTCAACTACGGTTACACGGGGGTAATTTTGTACCAGAAGGCTGCAGTGAAACTTGTGGGGACTGGTAGCCTTCAAAACATATCAACTATCTTCCAACCAGAATTTATGGAAACCTGCTGTCTCCTTTTCTTTTTTCTTTTTTTTTTTTTTTTTTTTTTTGTAAAATTAAACCTGACCATTTGTAATTTGCAACAAAAAGCTCCTCACACTACACACAGATATTCCTGAGATCCAGAACAGCAGCCGTGACTCTGGCTACACCAGCGCTTGCCAAGTATTGCAATTCTGCATCTCCTTCTACATGCAGCACATGCACAAAAGATTTCATTTATCTGCACTTGGTGTAATCACACGTCTAGACGTCTAAAGAACTTATTATCACCAACCTTACAGCATGAATGTATTAGCCATGTGAAGCCGAACAGTTTTTTCTCCAAATCCAAAATTACAAGTGTTTGCAAGCCAATTTGCATTAACCTGGCCTCATGATCCTGCTACTGACACTGTAACATTTCTGGAACAGCAAAACATCTTGAAATTCAAACAATCAATCTGACAAGAATTAATTTTTATCATTTAAATTTTCCCCTAGGGCCATGGATGCTACTGAGACATTAAAAATAAAACCAAACAACAAACCAGCAGACAATCAGGACACACACTGTATTCAAATTGCCTGCCAGCAGTTAGGAAAAAGGACACAAGATACCTCAGCAGACAATACTCCAGATTATTTGAGCATTAAGAAGCACCAAAACCAGTACTTCCCAATCTCTGGGACACACCAGCATCAGATTGAGAAGAACTAAAACCAACAGGCTTATCAACATGTTACTTAGTTTTGCTGTTGGGCTGATGACATCAAGGTACTGCAGTGGGAGCTGCCGTACAGAGGCTGGAAGAAGAGTCGAGCCCAAGAGCTGAAAGAGGAGGTGCTGGGGACCCAAGGGGCAAGAGGAAGCTCGGTTAGCAGGGAACCAGTGGTCAGCACGGACCGGTTGTTAAAACAGCAGCACTCCTTGCTCTCATGATACTGACCACCCTTCCCACCACAGAAGGAGGATTGTTCCCCGCAGTGCTGCCGAAGTCCCAGGCCACGCACACAGCACGCTCTGCTTGTACAGTCCCAGCAGAACAGACACAGCGGCTCAGGGCAGCCAGGAGGGGCTGTGCAGGGTCTCCTACATGAAGCTTTAATCCTCCCTTACCTCGTGCAACATCAACTTCACTGTGGCTGAGCTGGTGGTCACAAGGAGACGGCAGCTCCTGGCAGAGCAGAAGGAAACTCGACATGCTGCCCCAGCCAGCATGGGGAGCCTGGGACCAGCAAGATGGCTGAAGTAATACTGTTCTTGCTTCTAACCTTAATTAAAGTGGAGTCTAAGCAACAGATATCTATTATTTCCTATCTTTGAAACCGTGCAAGTGTTTGGTGTTTTGTTTTTAAGAAATTATTGAACTGCATGTAATACTGTCACACAAGCCCTGGGTACTATTTAACAAAGGAAAAGACCTGGTTTAGACTACCCCATGGAACGCACATTTATTTTTTTTACCATTACTCCATAACTGATTTTACCTTGAGGTGAAATATCACATTTTGGATGGAGAATTTTCTTTCCTGCATCTATAAGGCCTGGACATTGCTAGAGTAGCATCAGCAAGGTCACCAGTTTCTAAGGTGATGTGGCCAGCTTAGAGATGCAGCTAAATGGGAATTTAAAAAAGCATTTCCGTAGGCGCTTGGGACAGATCCACGAACAGGACTTGTGCACAGAGCTCTAGATGGCGTCTCCAGAGACCTCTGCACTCAGCCTTTCCATCCGCACAAGTCCAACACTGTCACTTGTTTTCTTTCTTGTGTTTCAGTTTTGGCAAGTGTAAGAGAGAAAAATAACAATTCTCTCATCTTTTATGAAGAACACCTTCATCCCTCCAGATGGCTGCTACCTGGGTAGGATTTACATGAGCGCTTAGACCAGTTCCCACCCAACTCCCATGCCGAGACAGGAGCTAAACCTGCTCCTGCCTTTGTGTCAGATGCATCAGGTACTTCATGCCTTCCAAACCTGGCTCTAAGGAGTGCGCTTTTTAAGAAAATGGTTTTTAAAAGCCTGACTTTAACAGTTTTTATGCAACTGAAGTAGTTATTTGTCCAGCACTATTTCCATCATATTCAAGCACAATTACTACACTCCATTTTAAACACTAAAGGTAAATCATAGAACCATAGAATGGCCTGGGTTGAAAAGGACCTTACAGATCATCTAGTTCCAACCCCCCTGCTGTGCGCAAGGTTGCAACCACTAGAGCAGCCTGCCCAGGGCCCCATCCAGCCTGGCCTTGAACACCTCCAGGGATGGGGCATCCACAGCTTCTCTGGGCAACCTGTGCCAGTGCCTCACCACCCTCTGAGTGAAAAATTTCCGCCTAATAGCCAAAATGATAAAATGATAGTTTAAAAAAATTTCTTTATTTGACAGGCTCTAAAGGAGGAAAACATTCCATGTAATCCCTTGTGTGGGTGACAACCATGGATAGAGCAGAGACTTGCCAGTTTGACTAAGAGAGCTGAACTCTACAGAGCAAACCTGCCCAGAGGATTAACAAAACACTTTAATCCCAGTCAGCACCCACCCTCCCCTCAAACATTCCCAGCCAACCCACTTTCAGCAGCAGAAAAGCAGCCCCATGATGAAGTGAATATTCCAGCTGCAGGACAGTTCCTTTTGGTAAGAAACGCAGCTCTGTGCAAGCACTAACAAGGGGAAATGATTATGATCTGCTTAAAAAAAAAAAAACTTCTCATTTGTCCAAGCCGCCCCCCTAACGAAACAAGAGCAACCGAGGTGAGCAAGGACTCTGCAGGAGCAGCTGCGCAAATAACTTTGGCTTCTGCACTGTCAAATGCTCTGGGTCGCTCAGTTCGTCACCTTTAAACAGAAGTTGCACAGCAGAACTGATGCACAGCTGAAGATAATGCTTGCAATGCTAAATTTGAGATCTTCATGTTTCGGTGAAACTATCTGTCATGATTTCAGAGTGTGCTAAAAATGAAGAAAAAGCACTAAGAGAAATTTCTTGCTCTGTGAAAAATGGATTTTCACATTACAGCATGCAGCCAGTTCTTAACATCATAAAAATTTACCTCAGTCTATTTGACTGTAGCAAGGAATTACGATTAGCAAATCAAAGCAACCCTGTTTTCAAGGGTAAAAGCTTTTAATTACACGCATAACAATATGAAACAATTAAGATGCTGTTTGAAGCCAGTTTAACATTATTTTTTAGTGAGGGGTAGTGGGTTTTTTTCCAAATTACAGACCTAAATCTGAATTGACCCATCATTACTGGAACATCACATTTACTGTAAATGTAGCTTTGAGAGCCTCCAAACTACTCACAGCATTTGGAAAATGAAAGCCAGCATTGAATGCTGCCAGAAAGTCAGAGAGAGCAAGGCCGCCAAAGCAAAAAGCCATTTCAATACAATTTTCACAATTCTGAGGACTTGGATATAGCGAGTAATCTGTATTAGAAACAAAAAGCCACGGATCTCTGCATCTGGGAAGGCATTGTTAAACAGAGATGAGGTGACGGTATTTTTGGCACATATGGTGGTGCAGTGCAATCCTATCTGCCCCGAATGCAGCAAAGAAACAGAACAGAATTCAATCAAAAAAAAAAAAAAAAAAAAGAGGCAAGTCCTTTCGCTCCACGAACAGGTGGATAAATAACCTGTATTTTTCTTTGTAGATGAAGAACCAGCATCAAGACAACTTTTGCCACAGGCAGCCCAATGAAGAAATACCACTAATGTTTACTGAAAACACAAGAAAAACAAACACGTAATTTCTGCCACTGCATGAATTCAATTCCTAGGGGAGGCTGCAAGAGAAGAGCTTGCCATTCGCCAGATATACAGCTACAGATGAGCTTGTGCGTAAATGCAGTAAGCCACAACACCAAGCATATGACTTGGTATTATGTGTTTGCTCAGCTGTTTTCTTAAAAAGTAATTTTCTCAGCTGTTCCTGACAAGATTCCTTTGGATACAAAACATTTATCTTTCCAGTGTATTTATGGAAATTCAGTCAGTTTCTAAATAGCTATGCTAAATAAATAAAAATAAACAAGTCGCTGCTGTTGGAGCTCCTCAAAATTCATGTGCTGCTCTCTCAGACCAACCCCAACCATTTGGCATCTGCAAGGAGGCGCAGCAATAGGAATCCGGTGTGAAAATAACATTTCTGTTTTCCACTACAGCTGCGTCAGGGTCACAAGCCCATGGAGACCTGGGCTGTCGCTGGTAACTCACACCACAAGCTGAACTGTCACCAGAGGGTAGCAGTGTTCATCCTCTAAGCTGACGATGACTTAGATGGGAAACACTTTTTCTACAATCCAGCATGGGGTCTGGTTGTTACTTCTCACTTTCAAACTACTGGGTTCCCAACACGTCACTCCGTGAGAAAGCATCACTATAAACATATTTGAAACAGATCCCCAAGACACACGCCAGGCAGAACGCCAGCAACTCCGAAGCCTGATGTTACAGTTCTGTAATGCAAACAGGAGAGTTGAGGGACTGTCACTGCTTTTCATTATAATTCTACTGTCATTAAAACTTTGGCACTGAAAATTCAGTCCAGGCTAAAACTTGGCAGGCAAAAAAAATCCATGCCCACAGCAAGAATGGATTGTTAGCTCTAAACCCACAAAAAAACGCAAAGGCAAGGGATGGGCCGGGGGCAGCGGGGGTGCGTACATACACGCGTGTGTCTGCGAAGAGGGGAATGACGGTGATTGACAGAAGAGAAAAGCTGAAAGAACAGCTCTCAAGATACAGGGCAGCATCTAGAAACAACATCTGTACTTCCTGACCACAAGACCATCTGTGTATGCTGGGCTCAAACTATTTGTGAAACAGTTTGTTTCTTCAGAAGGCATAAAGGGTGTAATTTCTCACTCTTCTGGCTCAAGACACAGAACTACCTGCAATAGGAGAGAGTGAGATGGGTGTGCACCTGGACTCCTGAAACTCTCCCCGGACAGTCCTGCAGGGGAAAACAGACAGCACTGCACAGACAGTGGCATTAACCTTTTTATTTTATGAAGTAACTAGGAGGCATTCACAGATTTAAAGCAAGCCGGGTGTAATGCCAGAGCACGCTGAACGAGGGGTTCAGATCTCAAACTGATGCCCTTCAGGGCTTGGCTGAAGTTCTGGTTTTTCAAGCTTTTCTGGGCATGGATGGTTTTCCAGTAGGAGGCTGAGGACAGACTGCTGGCACTGCACCTATCTCCCTGCCTGTGCACTTGCCGGGGGAGGACTGCGTGACACTGGAGAGTAACTAAATCACTCAGAAATCAAACCAGATACAATCACTGAAGCGGCTGCCTGTGTTACTCCCTTACTTACTTGTTTTCCAAGCGGAGCAGGTGTTTCAAAGATTGTGCAGCACTGCGGTTTGGTAGATTTCATTCCCACCTCTGTTGCCTTCTACACGCTCTGGTTTGATCCTGGTAATCAAGTTATCAATTAATGAAATAAAAACCTCCACCTTACGTTGGAGCAGCACCACAGGTTTAGGCTAGCGCTCTTCTTCCAGCAGCCAGAAATCTGTGCTTTTCTCAAATTCCTTTCAAATTACAGAAGCATTCTCAACATCAGTGTGACAACAATGCAATCAGGACACCTTTTTTGGGAGGAGGAAGGGAAGATAAGAACTGTGCCTTGCGACACAGGATGGGCGGGGAGAGTTTTTTCTTCCCATCACTGGTCTCATTAAAATCTCATTCTGTTTACTTCCCAGCTTAAACCTGAAGTCTTATTACATTTCACTAAACAATCCCACATTATAATAAAGCAGCAGGCCTTCCTGCCATGATTGATAGACTCTGTTTGCAATTATTTAAAAAGAAGGCACATAATTACATACAGCTGGATTAGGCTGATCAAATCCCTGTTAGTGTCTGTCAGTATACACATGACAAGACAATGACATTAATGTAAACTAATTTAAATGCAGAAAGTTTAATTAAGACTTAATACAATTAAGTTTTGCACAACAACCAAAGGGAGTTTCCCAGCAAAGCCACCCTCTAAAAAACAAGCCTGGTTTTGCCTAATCAGTTCTGCAACACTGGTTCTCCCACCACCTATTTATGTACTCCTTTTTACAGTCCTACTGCCAGGACTTTCCACCAGCTCAAAAACTCAGAAGCAAAAGAAAACACTATGAAGCCCTGTGTGTAACAAAGTCCATTATGAGCAAGCCCAGGTAGTCAGAGAAGGATGTCTCAGAAGTTCCTCTACAACGTTCAGCAAATAGCTATCGATCCGTACCATAGTTCAACCACCGTGAAGTACAAGTGACCTTCTTTTAAAGCACTTATCAAGACCAAAACATTACATCTCCGTACATAACAGTACTCATATTCTTCCTTCCCATTTATTCCTGTACAACCTTCCTTTTTTGCTGTTTTTAAAGCAATCCACTGCATTCACACTGCTGTCACAGAGTCACCGATGATACACAATCGTGCATTAACCCCAATAAGCTTAGTGCAAGATACCAGCTTCCTGCCTTGCTGAACAGATCCAAACTTTTCCAAGTCATGCTTTTATGCTTGCCTAAGTCGCTTTTTTTCGTGCAACTCATAAGCATATGGATGCAACTGAATTCCTAACCACACACACTAAATGGTTGGTATGGCATACAAGCTGCTTTAGCTTGTGTAAGTCCATCCATGCGGTACTAGGGAGATCTGGGTGTGGGTGCCAGCAGTCCTGTCATCCACACACGCTCCCTTTCCCTCTTCGCTCTGCGATAATGACTTCATGTGTTCTGCGTGTGTGTGTGCGTTATCACCATTTCTAACCTTGATGCCTTCACTGTTTGTGCATTTTCCATGAGAGTAACTGAGACGAGAAGGGTGCAGGAGTGACACTGTGCCACCGCAAATCTCCTCTCCACCAGCAAGCAGGCTTGTGTTTCGCTACATTAAAAAGTAGGATCTCAGATCTCGCACAGGGCAATTCCCTGCTCCCCAAAGCACCGATTTTCCCATGCTATGATTTCCTAGTATGTTCCCTGACAAATGAAATCAATTTGAGTATCTCATTAAAGAAAAAAACATTGCAGATTTTGATTCATTTTTAATAGTCTCTCTGCCCGTGGAGCCTGCTGCTCTGATGTGCTTTACCTGACGATTTGTTAGCTGCTGCTCTGCTCAGCCACCTCTCTGCAGAGGCCCTACAGTGTTTCAAGGATTTTAGAAAATGCTTAACGACATACAGGATCCTCACCAGAGCCTTATCCAAAAAGGCATCAAAAATTCTGAACAAGTCCACTTCCCAAACATGAACCCTTCCCACAGAATTAGTTTTTGTCAGCTGAGGGAAGGGGAAAAGGGAAACAAGGAAAAACTTGAGAAACATAAGTGCTAGAAAGGATTACAGTACAATCTCCTAGAAAACACATTAAAATTCAATACTGTATTGAAACTGACCAAAAAAATTAAGCCCTCCCCTGTTCAATCGCATCCCTTCAAAGCTCTCAGCCAACCTCCCCATGCTAGAGACAAATCGCTGTTAGATAACCTTTTTTGAACAAGTCTATCACTTATCCTAGTTTATGTTCTGTTTCCTTTGGCAGCACAGCTATTTAAGTCACCTTCTAAGCCAGAGCCTCTGGTAATTTTTCTTTTCTGTTCCACTGCAATTCTTCAAAGCATCATAAAGGCAAATTTAATAAGCACCTCAATTTGTATTGCTTTCTATTTATAATACTGCAAGCACCTGCTGCTGCTGCTGAGATCTGAGCAGGTATCCTTCTTACTTTGTACAGATTAATTCAGATTAATCTTAATAGTTTAATATTTGAAAGCGATTTCAAGAAACATTGCTCCAAGCTGCTGGATGGGTTGACTGGGGTTTTTTTTGTCTTTGGGGCAGGAGGGGGGGGTTGCCAGTTTTGTGGTGCAGTTGGTTCTCCCTCCACCCCCTATTTTTATTAAGATACTGCTGACCAGCTCTTGAAAACACAATTCATTTTGCTTCATTGTTCACATCAGCCACATTCAATAGTATATCTTCTGGAGTATTCAGTAGATCCCTCTTGTCAACACAACAGCAGGCACCCAACCATCAAACCACTTCAAGTTGTACCCTGAACCCATAACGGTGGAAGTCAAGTCAGCGCTGGCGCCCAGGGACGGTTTGGGAACTGTGGGTGTGCAGGGAATGGGTGTTTAAAGGCACCTGCCCATGAGGCCGTAGATGTAGGGTTTGGCTCACGTATTATTTGACCTTCTCTCAAACCGGGGATATATTAGTTTTTAATCTTATCAAAGCGCCTGTGAACACCAAGTGAC
Source organism: Pterocles gutturalis (assembly GCF_000699245.1). NCBI lineage: Eukaryota > Metazoa > Chordata > Aves > Pterocliformes > Pteroclidae > Pterocles > Pterocles gutturalis. The sequence continues at coordinate 14,593 of NW_010103255.1, read as the reverse complement.
AGCTAAGGCTGCACAGTACAGAAGTTAAGTCCTATGTCTGACCTTTCAGAGGGGCTGCGAAATCATGTCCTTAGGCATCTCTTCAGTCTGTCTGCCACAGCTTACGGACAGAATACTAATGGCTGCACCCTGGGCTGTGGATGTCCTGGTATCTACAACATGAACACCCACCACTCTTGCTGTTATTTCATTTAACAAGACCACAGATAGGAAGTTTAATGCAGTGGAGGGGAAGAGAAAAAAATTGTGAGGCAGCGCAAGTAGGTGAGTGAGATAACGAAGCCCAGACAGAAAGAGCAGGAAAGGTCCCTTAGTGTGCAAGAAGGGAAACAAAAGGAAAGAGAAACCAGTGCGTGGAAGAAAAGCTGCCTGGAAGTGACATAAAGACTAAAAGATGCGGATGGAAGAGTCAATCCATCAGAGAAGACTGACATCAATTATCGTTCTCATCTCTGCACTGTGTTTATTTACTCTTAGTGGCTGACAAGTGAGATTTGTGCTTCACATCCACCCCCTACCTATGTATTTACGTGTGATACAGCACACTCCTCCACAACCTGCCAGGAGATCTCCCAGAAGACTTCACAGGACATTCTGAGGACAATTTCATCTCAAGATGCCTCAGACTCCTACTCCAGAGGGATGCTGTGCCAGTTGCCTCTGCAGTAGTTAATATGGGCCTTGAAGGGGTGGGACTTCAAGCTCTCGCATTGAAAACACGCATCTTTCTCAACAAAAGAGAGTCTCATTGCTGTTTTTATTCACCTCAGCCTTGCCAAGATTGCTGTTAACTTCCTGAGAAAAGCATGCTCATAAATGCAAACAATGAAGTTTTCAAAACATTTTTAACTGGGCTTCAAGCTCTCGCATTGAAAACACGCATCTTTCTCAACAAAAGAGAGTCTCATTGCTGTTTTTATTCACCTCAGCCTTGCCAAGATTGCTGTTAACTTCCTGAGAAAAAGCATGCTCATAAATGCAAACAACGAAGTTTTCAAACCATTTTTTAACTGCATTTGTTGAAAAATTAAGCAAATTAAAAGTCTCAGAGACACAGCAAAACAGCATTGTGAGGTACTCAGTACTACACCCTCCTCTTACTTATTGTCAACAACAAAAGCTAAATACAGCTATTATTTTGGGAATCCATAGATTTTTATCTTTCTATTAACATGACAGACATGACGATACAGATTTCCTCAGAAAATAAACGAGGCACAGGGACCTTGCATGTCATTTACAAAGAGAAGATGCCATGTATCTTTTCAGCCTCTGCCTGCAGCTTCCAAATTCCTGTCCCAAAACATCTGTAACCTTCATGCATTCTCATCCTCTTCCACAATTACTTATCACGTGGGGAGGTTTTGAACTTTTGCAACAGCTATATTGAGTAAATCAGCTATAAACAGACATGGTATAGATACTGCACAATTCCAAGCTGATAGCTAATTGTTAGTCTTTCAAGCTAATAGGAGAACTTAAAATGGCAAACATCGCTCTATCTACTCATACATAAATTAGGAGTGACAATAGCAGATTATTACTCATTCACTCAGAGCGTCTGTTTGGCCCTGAGAGAACTGGCTTTATTCCAAGAGCTGGCAAACATTGGTTAATATACGTGTAAATGTTTTATTTCTCTCAGAGTAGGCAATTTCACAAAATGAAATACCAAATTAAAGATGACCCTAGTTTTTTCTGCTGATGCCTGTCTCAGATGCAGTGCTGCTGAAAGCCTTTGCAAACTTTTTCACACCGAGTCAACAGGGAGAAAGCCACCCTTTCATTTTAGAGCGAGACAGTTTCACTGTGGAAACAGGAAAGCTTTTATATAAATATTAATCATCGACGCTGTCCTGGAGTTAAGTGGATGGAGACTGGCTTATATAAGGTTGCAGTACTGACTTGGTAATAGTGCCATGTATTGAAATGGTTTTGCAAACACTGCTCCAAACAGGCTGTTCCTCAATGCGAGAGCTGTGGCGACAGAGGTCGATTCAGTGACCCCAACGTTTAATCTGAGGGTACTATAAAACAGCACTTCACTCCCAAGAGTGAAGAAGGGGCATTTTGTCCTTTGAATTTCTAGGACAAGCATAAAGGAAAAGGAAAATGTTATTTTCCTTGAAAACTGCCACTAATTTGAACTGGGAGGAAGACGGGAGACAAAGGAAAGAGATGAAGAAGGCTCAACACAGAGAGGCAAATAAACCAAATAAATGGGCAGAAAATAAGGGAGTGTTTAACAGAGCCTCTCACTAACCAGTCCAGAACCTGAAAACTCTAAATAAAGCCAAGTGCAATGCACCCATACTCTTGAGCATGAGCCCTTCCAAAACCCAAGAGAATCAACAAGCTCATTCTGTGCATTTGGAGGCAAGGACAGTAAAAACCACCTCCAGCAGGACTCCTCCTATGATACCGGCCATCGGTCACTCCTTGCTCCTCTGTCCAACTGATAAGTGAGATTTTTTTTTGGATGAATTAACCAAGCCTTGAAGCTAGAACTACAACCACAAAGCAGATTTTTGAGAAAGCGAAGGGAGAAGCACCACCTTTTATCTGCTGCACTGTACCACATGCATCATCTCACTTTCCTTGAGGGCATGCAACAGTTTTGGTGAACTGGGGATACTAGCAACAGGTCAAAATTGCTCATAAACTTCTAGACAGAAATGACACAATATTAATGTATTTCAGAATAGCAAGTTAGAATGAAATACAAAATAAGATAGAAAGCACTAAGATCACTGTAACTTGATGGAACCCAAGAGCCAAAAAGTGTACAGCACTTAAAAACCACAACCATCAGGACAGCTGCAGTCAAAATTCACCTCCTTCAAGGGAAAGGAAGGATGGAAGATGAACAAACACTGATGGGAAGCAACTACCAACAGAAGACACCTTCAGTAGATACAGGACTATGTACATGTGGCAAAAGCTGATGAAGTTCAGTTCCCATCTGGCAACATGTCTCAGTTGCTAGTCCAGTGCTCCACAGGTTTCAGACACGTCTCTCCATGGACCTAAGCATCTATGGATACAGAACAGACAGCAGATGTCTGTATTTTATGGAGATAAATACACCAAAGACTGCTGGCATCAGAATTGCTCTTCCTCACATTCTCCATTTTAATAGGAAAACAACTTAGACTCTACAGGCTATTACATTAACTAAAGCTATTTTTGAAATCTTTTTCATATTTACTTACCAAAATTATATGGATTTTTTTTTTTTTTAACCTGCAGAAAATTACAGAGATTGCTACCGTTGGAGCAAGCACTCTGGCTAATACTTGACAAAACTTTGCTTTGAACCTTGAACCTAATGCTGCACTTTTCAGTGCTGCTTTCACACAAAGCATACTCTCCCTCCTCTTGTACGCGACTGCTTACATGACACTTTTAGATGTCACAAGGAAATCTACTGAATGGAAGGGTGACAAAACGGAACAAGACAGTGCCAGGTTCAGCACTGAAGAGGATTTTAAAATTTATTACAGGGTATCACTTCGATGCTCAATGTTATACGTGGCTGAAATGAATACACATGCCTGGCAGCACCGCAAGAGAAGGCACCTCTATAAAAGGTGACAGCGCTATTACCAGATAAGCTACCAGTTAGACATCACTGATTACCACACTGGACAGAGATTTTAGCTCATCTAGAGAGCAGACAGCTAATCGGATTTCTTAATGGGCTTCTCTCAGTTTCGCTGAGGCTGATGCATACAGGATTTGGAAAGAGATTTTTCCCCAAATAGCACATACCACTCTACTACAGCATTGCTATTGTCTTGGCTTATGCTGATATACAGTACCAGATGGAATGCCAGAAGTTACATGAACAGTCACTAAGAGGTTAATCATTAAATTCAAGCCATGCCAGGGCAGCAACAAAGCTAACCTCTTCAATAAATTGAGCTTGGATAAAGGTAGCATTGATTTTCCTGAAGAGGTTTCATTACTTAACTCTAGATTTGTGATTTATTTTGAGAGTATGAAGTTAAGAGTTAATCCAAATTTACTATTTCTTTTCTACCCAAACAGAAACCAACCCATTTAAAACGCAGAGAATGACAGACCTCCCCTTTCATTGTTCTCTGCCCTCCCGAGAGAAACTGAACTTCACAGAACTTCAAACCTCAGGAAAAAAAAAAAACACTGAACTTCACAGAACTTCAAACCTCAGGGGAAAAAAAAAAACAACAAACCCAAAAACCTTACAAAACCCCAGCTCATCTTCATTCTACAAGCTTTTCTTCCAGCACTGAAAATCCAATGCATATTTTCTCACAACTACTTTTATCTCTGTATTGTTCTTAACGCTTTCATGGAATGGAGTTTCTTTAGCACACAAGTTGAAAACTTTAATTTGATGAAGGGACAGTAACTGTTTGGAGCCTAGCCAGTGAAAATACATGAAGTAAACATTTGGATACGTTACATGACCCCAAGTGTTTCTGACATATTTTCTGTTTTCCAACTCTGATCATCATTCACATTTTCATGGGAAGAATGAAACAACGGAATCAAACAGCTGACTATTACAAGCTGTATCATTAAACAGAAGTTACTTCTTTACCTCCTTCAAGTATGATAAGGATCATCCATAAAAGCAAAGTGATCCGAGTTCCCAATTTCCCATGGGTACTCTAAAATATTTACTGAACCATGGCAATTATGTCCATGACAAATAGGGTGTCTTATGGACTCAGGCCTTTTCTAACTTTCTGAAATTACTGTTTTGACTCACCACATCGCTGGGAACATTAAACTTACTTAGATAAGGTCTACAAAAAAGCAAGCAAGATTAGATAGACTAAGTTAATCAGGGGAAAAAAAAAAAAAAGAAAAATAGAAAAAAAAGCAAACTACCTATCTCTTTGGAGAAAAGGGATATAATTTCTAACTCTCCTATTTTGAAAGCCTTGCCTCTTTCAGAGTTAAGCAAAGTTTCCCCAAAGAGGCCATCACTGATTGCATTAATTTGGAATTGTTGTGCAAACAAATGTTGGAATATGAAATGGAGAGACAAAAATGGATATTAAATCACAGGATATATACATCCCAGAACCTTGTATGCAACTCTTAAGAGAGCAGGAACAACAACAACGAAAAAATTGGAGATGAAAAAATAAAAAAAAAGTAGACAAGAAAGTGGAACCTGAAAAGCTTTTTACTTAAGGTCCCTAATGTCTTAAGAATTTATTAAAAGATTATGTTAGAGGACCTGAATTCAGAGAATTACTGCAGAAATTACTCCTGTTGCAGCAGTTTCTGCTGGAATATCTTATCTGGCTGTCAGCCAAACCTTAGCTATGCTTATGCCAAATAAATGATACCCAATTTCAACTACAGATGCTGTTGTGTTGACACATAATTGATACGTTTCTATTCAGAGCTCCCTGGAATTCTGTAACAGCAACACTTTATTCACGAGAAATACAACTGACAGCAGAATTCAAAGGGACTTGCACAAAGCTGACACCACTACACTGCTGGTATTGTGAGTCTGGAGGGAAGAGATCACTAACTCTCCAGGGTGGTCAGGAACAGTGGGCACCACAAATTTTCCAGGGCAATGGAAAATACAGAGAGATGGCCCAGCAGTAAAAGTCAACTGGCTCAGCCAGAAAGCAGTTTGCTCAGAGAAACAGGAAACCTGAAAGTTTTCAACACAAGTTGCATATCCCTTTCCTGCAGAGCTTGTAACTGCGTAGGAGGTGGAAGTCATAGAAACGCCACAGCATTGAAGTAACAGATATGTCCATAATCTCCTTCTCTCTTTGACTTCCTTGGTTTCCTAGGCAGGAAACAGATTAACAATCTTTAAAAATACATTTAGCAAAGTTACGTTCCAAAGAAAATATTCTATACCTCCTCCTTGCCTGTTCACTCTCCTGTAGATAACTTGAAATAAACTTTCATAAATAGTATTTATTTTGGAAAGCAATTATATCCCTCCCTGAGCTTAACAAACTTTCAGCATCTACTGTAATTCTTACAGGGAGAAAAAAAAAAAAACAGATGACATTACAATATGTGCCTACAACCTAAATTTTCTCTATTTTTAGTAACAGCATCACATTATTTTCACACAGTGAATAAAAATATTCACAGAATTAAAGTATTCAGAGAAAAATTCATACCCATTCATTCCACAAAAAAGAAAAAAAAACCCATCAACAACTAAAATTTGGTACAAAAGATATCAGCAAACAACCGCATAAAACAAAGTTTTCAGTTATTTATCTAGATAGTATATGTTGTTCAATAAACACATAAAGCAGAATATCCTGCCATGATGTCGCTTTTTAATTAAAATAAGGTTAAGCTTAAAAATACTTTTGAATTGCATTATATGGGGGTTATCAATTACATTTGAAGCTTACAGATGAAGAGGAATCACTACCTGGAAGTCTTTTCAACTCCTACAAAACATATTTTGTTGACTATTTCTTGAACTATTTTAGAACATTGATCACAGCCCAGAAAGCTTCCCCTGTGTAACAGGCTTCGGCTGCTTGTGGGGCCTTATCCGGCTCTCAAATACCGCCTGTGCTTCTCTACTAGTACCCCGGGAAAGACTGCATCCTCCAGTCACCTCTTTCCTTACATTACATCAAAAAGGGGCTGAAAATATTGATGTTAATTCTTCAGACTCTGCACACTGAAGCTCCTTCCTTTAATTCGTCCTCTCCTGTGCTTCTAAGGGTTGCTAAGGCCACAACTGTCAGAAGACCTCTCTTCACACTGAATTTCTCCTTCAGGAGTGCCCACACAGAGTATAACATTATACAGGGAAAAAAATATGCATTTATCATCAAAGCTCATACCTCTCAAAACCCTAAAATTGTAATTTAGTTCAGCAACATGGGATATGTAAAATATCCAGGATTATATCCTTGCAAAAGCAAGTGGTTGAAAAGGTCGAGGAAGTGCATTAAGTAGAAAAGCTTTAGGGGCTAGTGGGTTCTTTTCACTGTTGCAAGAGGCACTGGAAAAACAATCTTTGCCACAAAAACACATCCAGATATTAAAAATTTAAGCGCCAAGTGCACAGGTACCTTCATCTAAAACTCCAAACCAACCCAAACAAAAAAAACAAAAAAAAAAAAAAAAAAAAGAAAAGAAAACCAAAACTAACCCCCTCAAAAACTCCACAGAAGTTTTTCAAAGTCACAAAGGACAGCTGAGACTAACCTCCCACTGGCAGCTGGGCATCTCAGGAACATACCCAGAGAATAAGGAAGAGAACATGAAAAACAGCTAAGCCAGCTGTCAACAGCTTTGATTTACCAGAACCAGTCATGGGGCACGACAGGGTGGCACACCACAGGCAGACTCAATCTTCCTCACTCTTGTTCAGAGAAGATCAGATGCAAACCAGCTCCAGTTCAAAAGCTGCAGCGATTTGTTAGACTGGTGCTGTGTCTAAGCTAAAAAAGGCCAGTCTCTCAGCACTGCATTTTAAATCAAGCACAGCACTGAAATAACTAACAAAGCTAGAAGGCTTACAGAGAAGATCCAACTCTTGTCTAATTATTTGAGTGTGGGCAGAGAAGTGCAGCTCAGTCTGCTTAGCACTGTATAGCTACACCCTAAATGTGTTAGGGGGGGCATAATTAGTCCAGGAGGAAATCAATGTTGAGACATACAGACCAACTTGAATATTTCTTCTTGCTACTGAATTTGCTCCAAAGATTTATTCCTACAGATTTCTTTGGGCGTTTGGAACTCCCCTTGCTCCCCCTTAAGCAGACACTAAATATTATTAATGACTTTCTTTTAAAAAAAAAATCATCATGTTCAATAGTAATAACCCATCCTGTTATTAACAAAGGCAAGGATTTGAAAAGTCAAATGGATTCTCACTCCTACTATCAGCTTCTGCATTTTGTTCTGTTTGGACACAGAACAGAAAGGTCTCACTTTCTCCCACTCCGGAAGGCAGTGCTATAGCTGGAAGACATGGAAAAAACAATAAAATTATTGTATACAAATATTTCCATTTCTCTTCCTCAGTTTTTAATGTCATTTAAAAAAAAGCAAAAAGCATGTTTGTTGGAGATTACTGTACAATGAGTTAACATGATAAATAAATTAGCAACAGAAAGAAGTAAGTCAGCTTCAACTTTCAGAAATGTAAAAGACTTAGAAATAGTTCAGGCAATCATATTTCAGAGCAAATCTTACTTTTACAGACACTGTTTCCTATCCTGCTAAATATTTCTCTTACCACTGTGGGAAAGATTTAAACAATGGAGGGAAACTGGCTAAGGCTTGCTCTGCAGACTGAAATAACCTCAATTCAGCAGCAAGAACCAGCATCAAAGACTTCTGAATAATGGTATCAAACCCAAACATTTAGGCAAGAAGTTGACATGCCCCCCCTTCCTCCATGCTAAAATCCTTCACCACAAGTAACTCCAAGTCTCCAAACAGACTTCACAGATTATAATGGTATAATGACAAGACACTCCTTTAAGCACTAGCAACTCAGTTTTTCTAATGCTATGTAGCATCATCACCTAAACTCCTCAAGCCACTTAAAACAGATGTTTATCCTTGAGTTTCTGTTCTAAACCATGCTAGAATTTAACTGTATGCTCTCCCATCCAAAGAAGGCTCCACGGTGATGGTGGCTGTGGTGGGTTGATGGGGAGACCCAGCACAGTAAGTGTACTGGTTTCCAAGCACACCTAAGTTTGCAAAAAAAAAACACGAACTACAGGTGAATTCCCCAAGCCTTTTTGTGGCATGGCTGCAGGCTCAGAGACATATTTTGTACTGGCACCAGTAAGGTCTAATAAAAGGCTCTGGGATCTTGAATCTTATTTGTATCATGACAGCCATGTACCTAAGCTATGTTTGAGGGTGCATAACTAAAAGCTGCATCCTGCAGCTTCACCTGAACAATTCCTTAGTTTTGTTATCCTTCTAGTGGGGTGTCAAAATCAAGCTCAAGATCTTTCATGATGCAACAAGGCTATATAAATGGCTATTGACACCTAACTACTAGTAGGCAGCCATGCTATGAACAAACATTTTAGAGGCAAAGCACTTCAGTGAGTTTTAATAACAGATCTATGCAGCACACCTCCTCTCCAGAACTGATACTAGCACTGTACCATGGTCAGAGAACTCCTTTCCAAACATACAAAGCCAAAGTGTCAAACAAAACCAAACTGACACTGGGTGAGAAAGCAGTGAGACCAATTTATAAACTGAAAGCAGTCTGAGAAGGAGACAGATATATACCCTGAGGTTTGGTACATCCAAATCATGATTATCCATGCCTCTGGCAAGACACAAACCCCAAAATCAACATGGCCTGAACACAAGGTTTCTATATTTAGCGATTAATAAGGCTCAAGGAGCCTTATTATATTAAAGACCCTTATCAAAAAGCCTATCTGAAGGCAAATAGTACTTAAAGCATCAAAGCCCCCCCCCAGCCACCTGCTCTAATTTTTTTTCCCCAAGTTTACCATCATGCAGCCACAGCTCTTCAACTATTTAACCATAGTATATCTTTACTCTTCATAATTTTTTTAAAGCTGCCTATGGCCAAAAAAAAAAAAAAAAAAAATCACAGCTACACAAGTGCTTGTAAACAAAAGTACCAAGGCAATACACAATCCCAATCAAAACGGATTGGGTTTGTTACTGCCAGCATCTAAGGGGTGCCCACAGAAGTAAGTAAGCATAAGGCCACATCATTCTGCATTCCTCCTACCCCGCCAGCTCATTTCAGCCTGGAGAAGTTATTTGTGCCTTTAGCAGGGCAGGCCACATTTCCACTCTTTGTGACAAAGACACAAACACATTGGTTTAGGCAGAAGCAGCTTTTGCACTGATGCTGCTCTTTATTTTCCACTCTTTTTGTGAAATACTGAGACAATTTCTGAGCAAAGCCTTTGGGGAAAGAGCTTTACTCAAAATCACTAGTCCTCTGTCTAGCACAATAAGAGCAGAGAATGCAGATTAGTTTCAATAAAAGCAGCTGGCAATCAATAAGAAAGGGTTGGTCTCCAAGAGTAAAACTGGTTCCTCTAAGGATAAGAGTTAAAAGGGGAAAAATATAAGAAGATGAATAAAGGAAGAACAAATGTAAACAATGTGGGGGGTTGCACAGAAGGAGAAAAATCTAATGATGCAATTAAAAAAAAAATCAGACAAACTGACAAAGAACAGCTGGGGGTAAAAAGGAAAGAAAAATGCAGACAACTATAGTGCAAAGAAAAGGATCATTACAAAAAGTCTAATGGAAAACATGTGCAATCCAAACAAGATAAAATAAAAATCATCAAAGGGAGCAGATAAGAGGCTCACTGGCACTAAGGCTTAAGGCACCAGTCACGAGTTCACATTCTAGCCTGGTTCACAGGCATTAGTAAGGCTGATGATGAGTTTCAGCATTCTTGCTACTGCACATCTGGCCATTTCACAAAACCTTGTACAGTCATCTCCTCTGACCTTCTGCCATAACACAGAAAGTCAATGTCCAACTGAGTGGGCTAGAACACACCAACTCCGCACGCAGTCAGACTCCTTTTCTGCACCCCTCCACCTCAGAAAGTCCACAGGCACCTGCAAAGGACTGAGAAAAGACCACCTGTTTAAAGAAAAATAATTCCTCGAGACTGACACTTTCACTAAATCTCCCTATTATTGTGTCTAAATTTTATTAGTCAATTACAGAGAGAATACATTATGGTCACAGACAAAGCTTTCCCTTGCAGCTGTTAGAGCTATGGCTTGATATAAAGGGGAAAATAAAAGTATTTTGTCTCTGTTAGCAACCTCTGCTCAAGATAAACCCAAAAATCAACTGCCTTGCATACTGCAAATCGGTGTCACAAATCACTTACCCATGTCGTCCATCTACAAACCCAGCTCCGATTTCTGGTTTTAGCAACATCCTCCACCAAATGCTCGGTTAACATTCAACTAAGGTCCCTGTCTTGCACACCCCTTTAACACTGCACACTAGCAAACAGGAAGCCAAGCAGTTACTTTGCTCAGAAGCTTTTTGACCCCAAAGAATCTCACCAGCAAACTACACAATGTAACTGCTTTGATCCCAATAACGCAGCCCCCATCTTCAATAAAGTAGCTGCTTAAATAGTACACATTAATTACACAGGGCAGAAACTGGTGTTTTCCACAGTCACATGAAACTGCAGAGAAAAGTCCGATCACTGCACACTATTTATTTAGATTAAGTTTTGACCAGCATACTGATGGACTAGACAGAGAAGTATCTGCCAAGTTGCTGATATACTTAAAATTATGCTTATGCTTTCAGAACTTTAATACAGAGTAATTCGATTGGGGCATGCCCTACAATTCAAGAAATTCTATGAGATTTCTAATGACAAAAGGGGTCAGAAAGTTGTAGTCACATTGACATCTAAAAGCACAGATCTTGTATTTTAGAGAAAGAAAGAAGTTACTAATTTCTTTGCAACTAAAAATGGGGTACAAGAAATCAAACGAAACAGGATGAAAAAGACAAAAAAAAAATCCCTAAAACTAAATTAGTGGTAGGGCAAAAGACAACAAAGAGCACTATCACACACACTCATCCCCTCAAGGTACAGCGGTGCCTAAAGGGCTCACAAGTATCTCATCTCTGGCTGTTTGCCACATTCAACATACAAAGCCTGCTTCCTCTATTGCCTACAGCAATTATTTTACCGTTTGTTAACACCTAAAGATCTCTCAAAAAAAAAAAAAATATTGGGGGGAGAAGGCCTGCTCTCTTGCAGAGTTTTACATGGACAACCTCAGGGCCCACCACTTCTGCTAAGACAATTCCAGCATTTGAACAGCACATTTCCCTAAGGTAGCAACCAGTTAAGACCTTTATATACAGAAAGAGATGCCCTTCCATATTAGCATGGCCTATTAGCCACAAACAGGATTAAGAGCTCAGCCTCACAGAGCCCACATCTGTCAACATTTTTTCCCATAATGGGCAGAAAGGAAGGTAACTTCTCAGCTCTACAAAGCACTTACTGGAAAGCTGATACTGCAATAATTAAAAAAAAAAAAACTCATACAAAACAAAAAGGGAGCAACACAGAGCAGCACAATCACGGAGACCCCTCAGGATCACCTATTTTGTGAAAAAAATGCCACCTGTTACAGAACTGATGGTCTTAACAGAGCAGCCCTGCTGTTGCTCTGGTTGCCCTGTACAACAGTCAGCCTTAGGGGATCTCCAGAGAAGACAACAGCCAAGATCTCTTTGTGGGACATTTCTCCAAGCATGATTTCCATCATCAGTCAAAAGACAGACATCCAGATTGGCATTCAACAGAAATTGCTACTGGACATCACAGACAGCAATCCACCCATAGATGCCTCCTGCAGTGCATGATGGAGAGATTAGTACAGAGACAGAGATTATTTTATTCTGGAGCACCTGGACAAAAGTAGTTGAATCAAGAGATGCCAGATCCATTCTTGAAAGGCTCAGTTGGCTTTGGGAGTAGCTGAGGAACAGCTGTAACAGTCGAAGCAAAACCCAGCCAAATTCAGCAAAGGAAATTAATGCTCAGTTCTCTCAAACCCTGATACCACTGTAAAAGACCAATGTATCTCTTTCCAAGTGCAGTCCCCATGACAGCAGTGCTACCTGCTGAATCAGGGCAGGTCTCCTGTGACTCTTCATGGAGAAATTCTTTCAGCTTCTCTACACCACTGGTTCTTGGTAGCGCACACACCATCAAGACAAGCCTTGTTGGGCTGTAAATTAACAGGCAAGGGAGAAAGATGATAGAGGAGGAAAACTTGTAACAAAAACGAACAAGGAAACTGCATTACATGTTCAGTGCCATGGCCAAAAGATTTAGCATATAGTTTATCTACTGTCCTATAAGCCAGCTCACATCACCTAATCAGCATGTATATCTTTATATATATGCAAAAGCATTTCATTGTCTATTTAATGCATGGAAAAACATGATTAGATTTAAAAAAAAAAAAAAAATCAAGGTTATTTTGCCAGCATACGGATGTAGCAGACCAGCAAGGAAACAGCCTCTCTCTCACTGTTCCTGTACACACCTCCAAACAAGCAGCAATGAACCAGTGGTCAGCTACAGACCGTGACTGAGGGTTTTCACCTCACACAGGGCCATTTCCACCCAAGTCTGATGCTCTGGAGTAGCTTCAAATCTCAGGTGGTGTTCCACAGACAGGAGGCGTGGGCATGTAGCTGCTGCTAAATATCTGATGTCTTACACAAAGCAGTCCCACCAGTCTGTGAACACCAATCACATCCAAAAGGGTGTTACACATGCTAAGGAGGGCTTTCCAGTGTCCGCCCCGGCAGTGTCTGAAGATGCCCAGCTCTGTAAATGGCTTGTCTTTATCTCTGTATGTCTGACAGTGCTGTCCATGCTCTTCCGTATCACTCTGCATTTGTGGTCAAGAGCTCCACCAAAACCCTCTTGAGCAGAATAAGAAACCTGTGCAAGTCCATGCTGGAAAAAGCACTAAAGAAACAGGTAGTTCCTAGAGTTTCCCATGCGATAAGGGATATTTGACAGCTGCACCCAAAACTCCTGTTGGGAGATGTCCCTTCTACATGCATGAGGGAAAGCAGCAACTAAAATTGCTGTGACAAGGAGCAGTTCACTTATCTGAGAAAGATCAGTGAAATTTCTACATACAAAGGTTGAGAACAGTCTAAAATCAGCTTTCTTCTTAGCTTCAGCCTAGGAGGTCTGTATGTTATAAATAGGCCACTAAAAGGCAGTTAAGAGAGAGAGGGAGAGCAAAAAAGTTATTAAAAATGTACTAATGAGAAACTCATTTCACTTTTTTTTTTTAACAGGGCATCAGGGAATTCCTACAAGACTTACGGTTCATTTAAAGGAAGAAATTTTTAACAAAGCTAAAAATAACTGACAATCACATTTTCAAAATTGAGAGAAACATGGAAACCCCAGGAGGTCCCAGCCCAGGGAGGTACCATACAGCGATAAAAAAGCTTATACAAATTTCAGGCAGGATTGGGACCCGAGAACGGAAATCTCTGTAACACATGAACATTTATTTTCTCTACTGCTTTAAAAGAAGGTTTGAACCATAACCGGTTTAGAAACGTAACAGAAAATAAATTAATTTTTTTTT